>NW_010100713.1:0-6745 GCF_000699245.1 Pterocles gutturalis | reverse complement strand
CGAGCCAAGGGCTAACCCACCACAACTTCCTAAACTCTTTGACCACATCAAAAATTGAAAAGATTGACAAAGAACAATTACCTTGGTTTAACATTTTGGTGTGAAAGGAAGAGGTAGTTTTCAAAACGTATAACACTCAGGGTTTTCCTCCACTTTTGTTAGTAACATGTTTCAAGGACTGTCTGAAGATACACACATAGAAGATGAAATATTTCACCAAGAAAAACACATTTCCTTGAAGTTTTTCTTTGTCTCAATTGTCATAGAAATTATATTTATGGAATAAGGCAAGCAAACACTAGCAGTGAGAGCCCATGGAGCAGATTGTAAAGAAATGGAGCATATTTTCTCCCTCAGTTCTATTAGCTAAGGTAGGAAGATCAGAACAAAAGTAAAGGTTTTTATTTTTAAATTTTTGGAAAGACATTTCAGAAATTTCCTCTAAAATAGCCCAAGAATTTATTTGAAAAAAAAAAAAAAAGTCAGATGTGCAAAAATATTGCTTTACTGAGACATTTAAAGATGCAATATTTGTGTCTTAAATTTGGTATTTCTGAGTACTTTTTAACTTTGTCATTATTTAACGTCCAATCATAATGAAACTGAAATGTGAACCATCCCTCACCCTGCCATTTTACTTTTTACCACAGAAAGAACGTGCGTGTATTTCTGTTTCAATAAAAGGAAGCTTAGGTGCACGGGAAGGAAGGGAAAAATACTATGCTATGTCGGGTTCTCAGTCTGGGTCATTGGTAAACCAGGACTGAGGGCTGCTTAGTGCCAAGCACTTGCCCCTCCCCTTTAGTATGGGAAGTACATCTATCTTTTGCAAAACGTACTTTTAAAATTCAACATTGAATCTACTATTAACAAAGAGTACTTACGTATGTAACTCAAATACTAAAAGCATACTTTGGTATCCAGCACACTAAAGCACCATAAACTTTTCTATCTATTCTTCATTAGTAATTCAGATCAATAAAACTTCTTGTAGCTGTTTTTCTACATTTTTCCACATGGATCTATGACTGTTTTGTTGCATAATTTGTTGTACATATATCAACACTTCTTTCCTGAACTTGCCAACTTGTTGATGACTTCTATGAATTAATGTTACTTCTCTCATGTCTAATGAGAGTTTTCCTGCAATATTATATTTCTTTTATGTATAACTGATGGATTAAGGAAATGATATAACTATAAAAATTCTATTCTCTGTCACATGAATGTCATCATTCTGATGGCACACTTAATTGCACAAAAAGTAAAATGACAAAACTATGAAACATTATTGTATATTACAGCAGAAAATGTTGATATCTTGTCCTCATTATATTCAGCATAGGAAAGTTCATAAATTTTCGGTTTCCCTCGCTTTAGTGGAGAAAGTAAAAAG
This sequence comes from Pterocles gutturalis, assembly GCF_000699245.1. Classification (NCBI taxonomy): domain Eukaryota; kingdom Metazoa; phylum Chordata; class Aves; order Pterocliformes; family Pteroclidae; genus Pterocles; species Pterocles gutturalis. Next base: position 5,349 of record NW_010100713.1, on the reverse strand, counting down.
TGAAAAGAAAGTGACATTTAAATGTGAATTTTCCCCTGGTGTTATTTTTTTCCTAGGGCACCACATAACCTCTTCTTAAACACCTGATCTATTTCAAAAACAGTTTGTCACTCACCAAATGAGTTGTTGCATTTCAATGAATTGAAAAACCAACACAGTCTCCCCACATGGGTGTTTAATCAATTTAACCAGTCAGCACTCTTGCTCGACCAGCAGGCGTTTGGCAGGCAAGAGCACAAAACAAGTCCCATTAATGCAGGGCATAGTTTATCTTATTTGAGTGCAGAGGAGTTTTCACTTGGCAGGCAAGAGCACAAAACAAGTCCCACTAATGCAGGGCATAGTTTATCCTATTTGAGTGCAGAGGAGTTTTCATTTGCACAAGGAATTTTTATAGCCTTTACAGTCAAACAATCTAATTATTACTAGTACCATTTGGTTTTCTTCACAGGTACAAATAATATTTGGGTTTTTGCAACACACCATATTTGGAACAAGTTACAAAAGGTACAAAATCCTCAGAAGAGTTGTTTCTTGTTGTCTTAAAAATAGTTTTTCCCCAGTGAACTCAGAACTATTTTTCTAATCAGAATCTAAATTTCAAAATAAAGAAGAAACTTCCCCCCCCCCAATGTTAGTTGTTTATCAAGAATAATTTGAAGAATAATTTCTTTTTTTGGTTGGGTGAGTTTAAGATACAAACCAAATGAAGAAAGTGCAGTATTTTATTTTTAAAGCTGTGCATTAATGAAAGACTAAGATGTAGCGCTTCTTGAAGCTAAGATTCCACATACGTACAGAATTTTCCATCCTTTTCTAAGAATAGTGATTCAGCCCTGTATCTTTGCATTTGTCAGATAATTATCAACAGTGAGCTTTGCTCTGTTATTATTTCCTGTGGTATATGTAGTTGTAATTTTGAACACTTGTCTACTTTTTTTTTTTCGTTCATTCCTACTCTATGCAATGAGTAAGAGAAAAATTTAATTGTCAAAATATATTTTCAGAGAATGTAGATTTGGTTTTATCTAGACAGCAAGGTTTCTTCAATACCACCTATGATTTGGATATAAATAGATTTAAAAATATTGGCACATGAATGCCTACTCTGCAGACTGTATTTTAATGGAGGGTATCTGGGGAGCAGTGTTTGGTTCAAGATGCTTTTGGAAGTTTTAGACAATGCGAAATAACTGTAACTAACACGTCCAGATAATCTTCTCTCTGTAAACAATTTTTCCTCCAAAAAACCTGATGGCCACGTATTCTGAAAGCCTTATCTACTGTAGAAATTATTTTAGATGTCTTCTATTGACCCAGTTTATTTTGGCAGTTGACAGTATGCCAGCTCATGTCTTGTGCATTCTTTGTGTCATCTCACATGGAAGGAAACCATTGTTCTTTTATTTCACATACCTTTTTTTCCTGTGACGACTTTGAGTTGTCCAGTGACAATGGTTAGTTTTACAGAATTTTGCAGCATTGTAGCTAATTTTAAGATACAAGTCCTCACACATCAAGTGGGGTAACAACTCCTCCACATCCTTTAAAATCCCCAATTGACTTTTCAGGTTGTCCTTTGCAAACAGCTTAAATTCTCCTTCAAGGTTCAGAAAAGTCTGAAGCTTTCCTAAAGCTCAGAAAGTTCATTTATTTGGAATTTTACAGTAGGCTGAGGAAATCCTGCTGCTATTTGTACAACAGATTGACCGCTATCTTTACCTGCTTCATAATATTTTGTCTACTTTTTCATCATAACCCCTGGTAAATATTCTGAGCCTGAAAATCTTTGTAAAATACTAACTCCTATTGCTGGTAACACCAAACACTTTCTATTCTAGGTACCTTTATTGTTATTATATCCAGTCACATATGCCTCTATGTGTTTTAGTCTTCCTCTATACCAGTAAAATAACTTCTGGAAACACCGTTCCTCTTTCATCTGCAGCAATCTATGCCTGTCTGCTTCCCACATTTCCCACTTTGTGGACATATCCAAGCCTCAAAGACAGACAGCTGATCTCCTCCTGTGTCAGACACATTGACAGCACAACAGAATAGTCTGGCTTTCGTGGTTGTGGTAGATAAAGACATGGGATGCAGGTCTTTTGCTGCAAGGTTGTGATGGGTTTGCTCTTGGCTGGGGGCCAACCCACACACACCTGCTCACCCAATCCCCGCCCCCTCCCCCCCCACCCAAGGATCTGTTAATAAGCAATACAAATAGCACAGGGAGCTTCAAACACCTTAGGAGGAGATGAACGTTTCAGTCCTGCAGTGTACCTTTGAGTGTGATTTTGCAGTCTGTTTCCTCTGCTTCACTTAGAGGAAAGGAATGGTCTGACCATGCTCTTGCTGTTACCGTGTTCCCTCTGTTTGCTGGGACCTGGAAAAGTTTTGACCTAAAGATATTCCAGCAATATGAGATCCAGTTAGAGACTGTGATTCCTGAGAGTCTGTTTTGGTTTTGTACTGCCAAAATAGTATGATGCACTCTGTTTTCTTTGTAGTCAAGCTAATATGTTTTGCAAGGGAAGAGGTATTCAGCACATAATTTCTCAATTTTCGTAACCTTAAACCTAAATTAATTGGAAATATCATACTTTTAACATAGACCAAAATTGCAAATGATCATTTGAGTTGCTGCTGACAGCCTTAGGTTCTCCCTCCTTTCCCCATGGTTTTTCCCCCTCTTTCTGTTTGTTTAATTGTATACTTTGCAATTTATTTGATGTTTAGGAAATGTGAATATTTTGGTACTTGAACATCTTGCTAATTAGTCAATCTATCTGGAAGCCAAAATAAATTAACTGTACACTAGAAATAGCCTAAATATAAAGTACAGTATTACCAATTTTATACTGGCTAAAAGATTCTAAGTTTGTACATCAGTCTCACAGGCATCTCAGGAATGTGGGTCACAATGGTCACTCTCAATAGTGTATGCATATATCTGGAACTTTAAGTTTTATACTCTCCTGGAGGAAAGGAAGATATTTTATACAGAAACTTATAATTTTGGAGACACTCAAGTATGAAAGAGATCCATCTTTCTGCATTATTACTAGAGAAGAAATTTTGCTCATGAATATTTTTTGTTACTTAATGTTAAAATAAATCTGAAATATCACAATGCAGAGCAGACTTGGAACTAATTATTCCTTTGAGAGCAGTAGGGAGAACATTCTTTGGTCAGGCTCAGTCCTATTGTAACCTGATGCAAATTATTTATTATTAATATACAGTTTTATTTACTGTAAATAGATAATCTATCTCAGAGATTTTTCTCTCAGGTGTGATCTGGCTGGTATTAGAATAGTGTTATGATCATTGTGTCTGAACAGCAAAAACATACAAAATAAAATACTAATCACTCTCAGTATGTATTTCCATATGCCTCTTGGTCCTTTTCTCTTCATGATCTGGATAAATTATTTTTTGAGTGTTGTGTTTTTGAAAATATATTTGAAGAAAATTAAATCAACCATTATGCAATATATTTGATTTTAAAAGAAAATTCAGTTTCTTCTTGAGCTTAACTTGATTTTTGAGTTTATCCTGTGCTTCAGTGTAACTAAATTCTTATGTTTCAGAAATGCAGTGAGTATGCCTAAAGGGCAGATAGCAAATACTTAAACCATAGTAACATTTTTTCTGAAACAAGCTCAATTTGGACCATATTAAAAATGAAATGTAAATTTTTGCTTTTATTCCCTGATAAGGGAAAGGAATACCTGGATTTTCTTTTGTACGTGTTTGTGGATAACCAAGACCAATATCAAAGTTCAATAGTGGTAAACTAGACTATCCAATAATGATAAGTTATTCAGCTTACTGGAGGATGGTTGAATACATATTCACTACAAGGTGAATGGTGTCACAGGGTAGAACTTCAATATTTCAGTTTATCCTAGGATAACTGTCCATTCTCCTCCTATACTGGCACGAACTGCAGTGACAGTGAACTTTTTTTTTGCTTTGTGACAGAATTAATAGTTCACAGTGTTAATTGTAATACTATTTTTTGTAGTAAAAAATTACTCCTAAAAGAGACTTAAATTTTTATGCCTTACCAAATGTCAGCCTCCTAAATTCTGCTCTTTCTGCTTCTATCTTACTCCAATTTCCTTGACTGCCTTCCTTATTTATTCTGATCAAGACAACTGCCTGATGGATAAATTAAGTAGAGATGTAGTATAGTGTCTGTTCACATTCTAAGCCATTTAGCTTATGCCTAACAAGAATTTAGTTTCAGGCAGTAGTGTGCTTTTGAATCAAATCTCTTGATGGTTTCCATTTTGCACATGCTGCTTTGGTCTCGAAGTGGATTCAGTGCGCGCAAACTAGACTATTTTTGGGGAAATTCTTCCTCAGACACAGCCCAACGTTTGACGGGGGCATTAGAATCTTAACGAGGGAATGGGCCACATCTGCACAGTGTCCTCTGGCAGGTATTTAAACATTTATACAGTAGTGCATGCCTCTTGAAACAAGAACTCTTCTGACACCTTGAAAGCTTCCTATGCTGTGAAAAGAATGAGGCACCTCATGCCTCACCAACAAGTGTCGTGGTTTAACTCCAATTGACAAAAAGCATCACACAGCCACTCGTTCACTCACCGCACCCCTCAGTGGGATGGGGGAGAGAACAGGAAGAACAAAAGTGACAAAACTTGTGGGTGGAGACAAAGACAGTTTAATAGGCCAGTAAAAGGAAGAAATAATAATAATAATAAAAGAATATAAAAGGAGTGATGTACAGTGCAATTGCTCATGACCCGCTGACTGAAGCCTTGCCAGTCCCAAGAAGCAATCTCAGCTTTGTAGCCAACTCTCTGCAGTTTATATACTTAGCAAGACATCACATGGTATGGAATACCCTTTTTGACCAGTTTGGGTCATCTATCCTAGCTATTCTCCCTCCCAGCTCCTTGTGCACCTCCTTGTTGACAGAGCATGGTAAACTGAGAAGTCCTTGAGTTAGTATAAGCACTATTTAGCAAAAACTAAAACCAACAGTGTGTTATTGACATTATTTTCAGCAATATACAAGCTACTGGGAGGAAAGTTAACTCTATTCCAACTGAAACTGAAACCCAAGTCATCTATCTGGCCTTCTGTAAAGACTTTGACATGGTCCTTTACAACATCATTATCTCTCAATTGGAGAGATATGGATTTGATGGATGGACTGTTCAGTGGATGAGGAATTGGTTGTATGGTCACATCCAGAGGGTGGTGGTCAAGGGCTCAACATCCAGATGGAGATCAGTGACAAGTGGTGTCCCTCAGGGGTCTCTGTTGGGACCAGTACTGTTTAACAGTCTTCAAAAAGGGCAAGAAGGAGGA
>NW_010100712.1:7187-30744 GCF_000699245.1 Pterocles gutturalis | reverse complement strand
CGGTCTCCACTTGGACATTGAGCCGTTGAGATGCAACCCTTAGAAAACTTGCTGAAACTCAAAGATATGATACTCAAGATCAGAGAATGTGCTAGTCCAGATCTGGAAAAAAACAACCCAAGGCAACTATTTGGAAAAGCATTGCTAAGAACAATATACTGAATTATGAATGCATGAAAACCATTTTTAGAGTTTTATTTAAAAAGAAGCCCCAAAGGGAGGATGCTCATAGTTGACTTAAAGTGATCTGCCTGAGCCAGTATCAAGAAGAATATTTTTAGGTATGTCAGTCTGAACTCTTCAAACAGAAACGCGGTATTAAAGTGATTAAAGCAGCTTCTTTACAAAAAAAAAACAAAACAAAAAACCCCACCAAAAACAAAAAACAAAACAAAAAAACAAAACAAAACAAAAAAAAACCAAAAAAAAAACCCACAACCCTCCTCTGCTCTTCACTGTCAAGCTATGGAAATTTCACCCAGTTCCCCCAAAGCAAGAAACAAAACTCATTCATTATCTCGAAGACACTGACAGAGCCCGCAGACTGCAATCATCTAACAAATTCTCTGGAAGATTAAGTTTATCCATAGTCGCAGGTGAGGAACTCTCAGGATAGCATCAAGTCTACCCACAGAGAGCAGAGGTAAAAAGCAGAGCTGATGTGGTCTCGCCTCCTTGATCTAATTAATGAATTTTTTTTATCCTTTAGTTCTGTTTTTTGCCCATTGATTCCACTTCTGCTCTATTGTCAGACCTCATTTATTCTGCCATTTCATTCCTGATGCAAGATTCCAGATGAGATCAGACCTAAGGATCATCTGAGCCAATTCTTTGCATCCATAAGTTCCCAATAAATCAAAAAAAATTAAAAAAAAATCAGAAGAAAGCCTGCAAAGAATAAACCTTCTTGAAATACAGAGGGTATTGCCCTCTGTAAATAGCTTTGTTTACAACTAAAATTATGGAGTCTGGTAAAAACAAAAGTTATTTTTACTTAAGAAAGGTATGGCTATAGAGTTCTTTTTTTTTTTAAGAGCAAAGGCAATATTAAATGCACATTTATCATACATTTTCAAAGCGTGTTTTGGCTACGCAGGATAAGGCTGGCTGAAGGATGCCCTCCCAGCCTGGTTGCTGAAACGGAACGGCTGCCCCCACTGATGCCAGGAAATAAGAACATTTTGTACTGTTAACACTACAAAAATTGTGCAAGTGCCTTTCATACTACTTCAGTGGTTCTTGCATTATACCAAGGCAGCAATGGCTGCTTTATGTACAAACAAAATGGTTCAAACAGCCTCTTTTAAGAGAATTTATTCCCAGTCTAGTTAAAGATCTAGGTTATAAATTAGATGCCTGTCCTTTTAAACACATTTGCTTCTTTAAGAAGGAATTTAAGATTCCGTTTAGGAAGTTGATGTAAAATATCCAGAGAGTTACAGGGAAACAAAAAAGACCCAGAAAAAACAAGGAACAGTTTTGTTCTGTTTGAAATAATTTTAGTAATTCAAGAGATGTTCCACCATTTTCTACTTTAAATATATTTTATTTCATTCATCCCAGAGAACACCGGCCACTCACCTTGATTTTAATTGACACTATTTTTCATATTCATTTAAAACAGAAGAAACAATGGACTAAAGCTTGCAGCCTAGCTCAAAGACACGAAGATCAGCAAACAAAACTAAAGTGAATTCGTCACCTTCAGATCGGATGAAGCACAGTGAGCCCTGAGTAAGGAGCACACTCTGACTAGAAACTCCATTTAATACACTTCCAGCAGTTTTGTCACTTCTATTTTAGTTGCAACTTCTTTGACAAGGGAAATTTGCAGCTAGATTGTCCTGCTCAGGAACTATGGGCCAGTAAAGATGCCCAGACAACGTGCTGATGCAAAACACCGATATTTATATAATTTTTTGGCAGCTCAGTAGACCTTTTGGTCCATCGTAAGTATCCTAAAATGCAAAAAAAAAAAAAAAAAGTCAAAGTCCTTCAAGAAGTTAAAAGCAGGTTCCAGAGGCTGCAGACGACCGAACTCAACAAACCTCCATGCTCGGAGCCCTCTGCGCACAGCAAAGGGTAGGCAGCAGCACAGGAAACCAGCTGTTGCTTTGCGAACAACAGATCATCACACAAGAAAAAACAGCAACAAAGATGCTGCTGGCAGCGGCCGGCAGTTCATACTTTAGTGTAGGGGGAAAGAAGGACAGACACCAGAGCAAGCAACTCAGAAAGGGGGTTTTGGCAGTTTATCTGTGTAGGTTTTATGGCATCCTACCTTGGAAAGTAATTCTAGAAAGGCAGACACAAATCAATAACAATGTCAAACAACCGTAGTTGACCTTTTTAGGCCAATGAATCCCTGCCAATCCTTAATTTCTTTTCAGGTCACCACCCACAACAAAGCTTTTTTTTTTCCTCTTCTTTAATTAAAAGCACTATTGAAAACTGGTTGATACAGTCCTGGATCAATTGCTTTGACCTCAGGGATTGGCAGCAGTCTGTAATTCTCAATTTGGGAATCACTGGCTTGTACCCAACAAAGCAGAGTAGGTAAGTCAGCTCTGACACCTCCTCTCTTTGTCTTCCTCCCCAAATTAAAACAGAGCGACCGACCACACCATTAAAACACCAGCAAACACATGCTAAAATTCACTAGCGTAAGATCCGCCAGGATTTTCTCTAACTCTATCACCTCTTCCTTCCTCATCTCTGAGATGCATCGCCCTTCCCAGCTGAAGGTCTCATCCTTACGTGTTTTTCACACCTGCCTTTGTGGGCTCCAGCACTGGCAGAGACACTTTACGTGGTACTCACAGCTCGGACTGACCGGGCATTATTTATCAGAAGTTTTAAGACAGGTGAGCCCCCAGGAATTCCCAGCAGAGGATTCCCACAGTCCAACTCCATTCCTGTATCAGCCTGTCCAGCCTTAGTGAACTACAGGGAGAGGTGTGCTTTGCATTTTCATATTTTCTATTTATATTTGTTAGTCACCAGTTGACAAAGCAGGAAGAAATAACTGACCACAGCCATCACCATAGTTGTTCAAACACTACTGATATTATAAGTAAACAAAAGTAATAACTCTACAGAAATTAATCAACTTTATAATACAAGAGACTTCAGAAGCTGGAGGTAATCCTAAAGCATTATCAACTTTTTTTTTTTTTCCATCTCAGACTATAGCATTGGACATTACAGAGAAACTTAACATTTTTACTAACCTCAAAGTCCCAAATTCACAGTGTGAAGTAATATCAGTGCCCAATCCTCTGGCCCAGGTTAAGATGAGCTGCTTATCACCTAGCTCCTGCTCAGGTACGGTGCTGAGAGGAAGGTTGATCCTCTTAAAAAATTTTTTTTTTTTTTAACGTACACATTTTAACACCTTCCTAGATGAACACTAATAGTATTGTGTTAGGAGAACTGGGAGGAAGGACTCTCCACAAAATGGTGATGAATTTCATGAGATACAGCATCTGACCAACAAACCAGTGAAAGGACTGACACGGTAACTGGCCTCAGAAACACACCCTGTCCCCTCCCCTCTATACAGTATTTTAAAGTAGTGAATGAAAAACACTGAACAAAAGTTACTTCTCATTGTACATTTGATTTTCTTAGTCTTCACAAAGATTCTATCGAAACTGGACTTTTCAAGGCAAGTTGAAACAATTTTATTACAGCTGAGCATCTGCTTAAGGTGAAAAGATTACTTTTACTCATTAAGTAAGAAACAGCATGGCCAGGTGTTGGACCTGTTGGAGCGGGGCCAGAGGAGCCACGGAGATAGGCTGAGGGCTGGAGCAGCTCCCGTGCGAGGACAGGCTGAGAGAGTTGGGGGGGTGCAGCCTGGAGAAGAGAAGGCTCCGGGGAGACCTTCCAGCACCTTCCAGTGCTGAAAGGGGGCTACAGGAGAGCTGGGGGGGCTCTGGATCAGGGGGTGCAGGGACAGGACCAGGGGGAAGGGGTTGAAGCTGCAAGAGGGGAGATGGAGATGAGATGTGAGGAAGAAATGTTTTCCTGTGCGGGGGGTGAGGCAGTGGCCCAGGGTGCCCAGAGCAGCTGTGGATGCCCCATCCCTGGAGGGGTTCAAGGCCAGGCTGGATGAGGCTTTGGGCAACCTGGGCTAGTGGGAGGGGTCCCTGCCCATGGCAGGGGGTGGCACTGGATGGGCTTTCAAGTCCCTTCCCACACAAACCCTTCTGTGATTCTATGCATGTTTGCTGCTGAGGAAATTTCCATTTTCCCATGTAACAACCAAGTGCCTTGAACTCTGTTCAACTCTTTGTGATGGAAGAATTTCTGAGCAAAATATTTTAAAGCCTCAATATCTCAGCAGCTCCCAGCAACTTCACAAACCAGAAACTGTGACATCAACCTTTTAGCTCACTAGACAGCCTTCAGCACTCCGTTGTTAAAAAAAGCTTGCATTTAACAAACTAGAACAGACCATGAGCTAGGTACACAAGCCTAAAAGGATGGTAGGAAGCGCACATGAATATTTATGACTGTCTGGTGCAGAACAGCAGGAAGGGAAGCAACAGAGTCGAGTGAACTAGTGTGATATAACAAGGAATGACACCTACCTAGCAGATGAGCACACATAAAGCTATTATGTGAATGGCTGATATCATCGGCAGCTTATTCTCACATGCTACAATAACAGGGACACAAAGAAAAGAAGCAAGTCCATTTTCACAGTAGCACCATTTTAAACGCTAAGTATACGAAAAAAAGATGCTATGATCCCACATTTCATGCACGTTGCTCTTCACTCAGTGCTTTCCTTTCAGATATAGAGGGCACGATATGATTTTCCTAAAATATTCTAAAGAATCAGGGGCAAAAATATCTACTGTACGTATTTTTGTTACAGCCCCAGGAAATGGGTGAAATTTGCAGCTCTTCAGTAAAACGCCTTCAAACAGTAGATACCAGTAAAGCTATTTGTCACTCAGGAGGCAAAGATTCTACTCTTCTCCCTGGCTACAGCCAAAGACTAATTTAACAGCTTCTAATAGAAATTAATGAATATGCATTTCAAGCGATGCCCAAAATGATGCGAGTTTCACAAGCGTTTGAGACCTTGCCGGAAGACATGCCCTTGTTACCGAGAAGCAAATAGGAAACAGCATTTTGGCACAACCCAGATGTCACCAGAGCAAAAGGTTTTTAGTTCCAGTCAATCTCTCCAGGCAATAACCCACACAGAGTTTTCACGCCTGCTGCCCGGCCGACTGCTCTCTCCTGTCAAGCACTTCCATAACTTACAAAAAGGGACCAATTACTCCCTTATCTACAACAACCAGTAATCAAATGATTAACACTTCAGTAACTGCCCTATAAAAAACGATGACTAAGAAAATACATGCTAGTCTGAAAAGCTCATTGATTTTCATTCAGTCTTTTCTCTGAGTACTCAGAAGAGCATGTACACAGTGCTATCCTTGCTTGTGCCACAATACTTCACCCAGCACAGTCAGAAATTGAGATTGAAGCATTTTTCTGACCTAGAAAGTATTTTTTTCCCAGGGTCTTGCTAATAACCATGCCCAGCAACGCCTGGAAGAAGTGAGCACTGGTGTTACACAAAGGCAGAAGCTTAAGCAACATCTGGCTTCTTAGATTCATCCTAAGGAAACCACCAGCTCTGGTTCAACAAGCTCGGACTTCATCAGGAAAGGAATCTGTGTCAACAGTAAAACATATTTAGTTTGTATTTAATTGACTGGCCCACTAAATAGGCAGAAGATTCTTACTCACTAGTTAAAGCCCTGCAGATAGCAGATTATTTACGCTGATACACAGACACTTGCTTTATAAGGCACTTCATTCAGAAGGATTAGGGTGGAACCAAGGGCTGAAAACCTGCCCTGGCTACAGCAACTGTCTTCCAGTGGGATTCTGCAATAGATTTTAGCACAAGTATTAAATTTTCAGGAGTGCCATGCTCCATGAGAACGTCCTTCGAGGTCAGTCTGCCACAAGACAACTGTGAATGTATTCAAGGCGATTTGAGAGGTTCTGCATCTGTATTAACTGAAACATTAGTTTGTGTCAAGTTTCTGCTCCAGATTTTTGGTTTTGCTCTCCACAGGAGATACACAAGAAACATCAGCTCTGTGAAACTACACTCCCAATCTTGTTTTTAAGTAAAAGTCAATACAATCCAATGCAGAGAAATTTTGCAGTACTTGAGGATTTATTCTCTCTCTCTCTCTCTCCAAAAGAGAGAGGAGAAGCTTTCCACAACCTAGCAGTTTCAAGATTGGTTCATGTCTTAAATTAAGTTCTCGGGCTTACTTGAGATTAGCTAAACATCTGGATACAGACACATGCTTGAGATTAAACCTCGCTGAACATTGTTAATATCTTAGTTTCTACAAATAGGAATGCATAGCTAGTCAGTGAAAGCTATTAAGACTGCTCTCTCTTTCCTTAAACGAAAAAGTTTTCACTTTATTCCTAACCTTGCAGTATGAATTTTCCCAGTCTAACTCCCATTGTACACAATTGCAGTTTTCTGCACATATTTGGCGAGAGTTATCACAGAATGGTTTGGGATGGAAGAGACCTTTAAAGATCACCTAGTCCAACCTCCCTGCCATGGGCAGAACACCTTGCGCTAGATGTTGGTTAGTACCAACTTTGTTGGTTTTCATTCTAAAAATTGTCAGGTTAGACTTCCAATCCCCAAGGGAACCAGCTCTTAATGCTGAGAAAAAAATATCAGAGTTTTATGAACAATATCATTTCTGATGCTCAGAGAGATGGAAGCGGACACACCGACAAGTGTTCCTTTGGGAGAGGTCTTATGGCCACACATCGCTGGAAGATTCCTCCTTCTACTTTGATAGCTGAGCTGGCTCACTTATAGTTTAACAGTTTAGCAGGTAGCTCAAATTTTCACACCACCCTTCTAAAGAAGCATTATGCTCCAAGTATTTTATGTCCTGAACTAAGCTTTGGTGGTCAAGATCAGTTACTAATACCTCTGGAAGTTTTTTTGGGAAGTGTGGGCCAGGAAAGGTGTGGAAAACCACTGTCCTTGCAGCCAGCTGGTGAGTCTCCCTCTTGCCTTCAGGCTGCAGTGGTGGGACACAGACCCCAGGAAACACTTGTTCACAGACCATCTCTGCAACAGGGAGGCAAACAGACAATTCTCAGTTGAGACAACATCCTCAGTGTCACAACAGAGCCCAAAATATTAAAAGCACAATTGTACTGTAGAAAAAAAACCTAACAGCCTCCCTATACAGGTCAGAGAAGAACCTACCTAGCTCTCCTGAATGCGAAATGCCAGTCCTTCTGGCACCAGAGTCCTTTTGTGCAACGCTTGCCAGAACATCCTCATTGAGATCTTCGCCAATTCCTTTCAGGCAGCACACCCCAAACCTTGCTTCAGCTAGCCTCAGCGTCCATGACGCCGCAGCTCCTGAAAAACTACATGGGCTACACAATAAAATCACAAGATGCACTCTGAAGTAATGTTGAGCTTATGTTAAACATCACATATGCGTTCCCGAGGGATAGAAAATGGCCAAGAAATTGCCTCTAACAAGCACAGGAACAATTCTCCCAGAGGATCCTACTCTTTATGCAACCACTCCACCAAGAACCTAATGCAACACTATGGGGAAAAAAAAACCCAAAAAAACAACACACCCAAAACGTTTTTACAGCTGACAGCTAGATATCGAAGGATGACTGGATAGAAGTCTGCTGTGCCACTGATCTAAGTTCTCAGCACCATATGGATGGATTTTCTGCTGTCTCTAGGCATTTTGAGACCAGCAAGAGAAGCAAAGAACTGTCACTTGTATTTAAAGCTTGTCAGTAGCTAAAGGGAAAAGGAGGCAGGAAAAGGTATTTTCTATTATGAACCTTTTTTTGAATCAACATTAGCCTGTTTGCTTTCTTTAGACATGTCAGAATCCCATTTTACTTGGTACTTGGCTTGTGAGCTACGCTTAATTTCTTGAGGGAAATGCAAGATAGAGATAAAACTCCAGGTAACCTCCAAGCAAAACTATTCATCAGCAACAAAATAAGCCACGTATTGAGACCGATCACTGATGGCCGGTAGCAGGCTGGAGTAGAAGGCACAGCCTGGACACGTAAAGCCGGACAAAGTTCCCTTTTGTATTTCAGCGTATGAAGGGTTCATACAGACCAAGAAAAAATTGTGGAGACTAGACACAACTTTAATAACTTAAACTCAGTGCTTCTTTTCCCGCTAAGTAAATCCCAATAAGCACTGGCACAGTTGATAAAAGTAGAACAACACGACTGATTATTGGTGCATGGGCAAGATTTCCTTTGGGATCCACACCAAGCCCTGTGCCAGTGACAAAAAATACATGGTGATAAATAGCTTCATTAACTCTTGTGGGTTTTGTAAGCAATTAGCTTTATTTTTCCTCCCAAAATGGGAAACACATGAAAGAGCACAATATAGAAAAATCTTCTTCTATTTGTTCAGTCCTAGCCATGAAGAAACGAAACACTGAACATGGGTCAGTGCTCTAGCTCCAGCTCATAACCACTCAGTTTACACACTTGGCAGCTGTGATTGTTTTTAAACAATTAAGCTGCACACCACAAAGTTTTCATATAAAAGCTGTTTTTTTTCCCCACTACTTTCACTAACCAGCAGAAAAGAATAAACAAGAGTCAGCCTCTCAGTACTGAACAGGAAGAAGCAAGTCTACTAAAATTAGAGAAAGCAAAATATGATAGTTTGATTACTATCAAGACAGTTAAAAAAAAAAAGCATGGAAATGTTACCTCTCAAGCACAGGGATAAAAATTCATTCTAAAATATAGCCCTTGTGTTCTGAAAATGGAGCCACTTGTCCAGTTTTCTGCAGAGGAATTCCAAATCAACCACATAACCGGTGCTATTTTCACAGTTTAAAAGATTTCTCAAAACAACGCAGAGGCAAAATAAGCGTCACAAGAAGAGGACCTTCAGGCGATTTCAGTTTTCCTCATCTGGTGAAACACTGAGCATCTGGGAAGTTACACAATGCCACTTTATGAGACATACTTCCAGTTTTCTCTTAGCGAGAACATGTCTTCTTTCACGTTTAGAGCTCTGAATTTTCCATCATTTTGTACAGAAGAGACAAATATTCTGCTTAAATATGGTTTAAAGCAATTGGGCAGGATTCTGCTGCTTCAAAACTCATTTCTGAATGACGGACACTTTTTAAGCTGGTGTGGAAACCAGAAACCGTCTTCTTCTGTCTACAGCACACCAAGCTAAGAGCTTTTCCTCGAGGAAAGAGTCTTACAATCTTGTAAAGACCTGTAACAGCAATGTGAAGATGGTACAGACGAAGTATGTGTGGAAACAATATCTTAACACGCATTCATGCATGCAACAACAAGCAACAGAAGGAGGATTAACGGAATTGCACATCCTAATTGCTACATAGTGTGGTAAATGTGGTTTCATTCAAATGACCAGATAGTAAGAAGAGGAAGAATAAACCTAAGATAAGGTAACAAGAAGATCAAGAAGGTGAAGTTCCCAGAGAAGGGAAACAAAAGAACAAGGAGACTCAGGAATTTTGCCCAAGCCATAAGAGGGATGAGACAAAGCACCCAGAGGAAAGGTCCCAAACAGTTTTGACTCCTAAGTGGTACAGAAGTACAGTCCACAAGTATCAGTCTAGTGCCAGAAAATCTAGACGAATCCAAAAAACATGATGAGGACTCAAGTGTGTCCCATCCTGTGTCACATTAAGCAACTCCAGCCACAGCGCTTGGGCACACATCTTGATCCTTTTGAGGACACAGATGAGTGCATGCAAGTAAAAAAAAATCTATGCCAAAACAAACAACTCGCTTTCACTTCCGTAAAGACCTGCACTGAGTTTTGTTACAGTATTTTTTTAACGCTACAGCTCTCAAGAATGGATTCTGGAAACTCGTTTCTATTCCTGACTTTGTTAAGCCCTGGTTCACTCTGGTAGAAGCAGCAGTAAGCTACAGGGCTGCTGTTCATAGAGTCACTACAATTTTTGGTTAAAAAAGCCCTCATATTTCAAGAGCATGAGTAGGAGTCGCAAGTATGAGATTATTAACCCTCCACACAGTTCTAAAAGGAAAATCTTCACCTTTTGATGACGCTCATTTTAAGTATTTTGAAAAAAAATATTACAAAGAGTAACCATTCTTGCCCATAGCAGAGAGAAGGGGCAGCTGTCATGCAGATGAGTTCAAAACCAAACAGAAAACAGGAAGGATGAACGATATGCTCAACATTTGCTATGGGAGACACCAGGAAAACAGGGAAAAAGGTATTCATTAACTAAAGGTACTCACAGGTCACTTTTACATTTTGAAGATTGCTGCACAGTCTCTTTTTATTATTCGCCAGGAATGGAAAAAAAACCCCAAAACTTAGAGTCTCACAAGGATATTTTCCACCACGGGCTGAAGATTTAGCTTTCCTTCTTATCTTACATAGTTAAATCTTTCTAAAACAAGTTCCCAAATAGGCTTAAAGTATTCTCCAAAGGATTTTATTATTTTAATTGTGCATGAAATGCCTCACAAGTAAGGCTCTTTGAGCCTTATATTGATAACACAAAGCAGCACATCTGCAAAACTATAAGAGCACTTGGAAATATTACAAAATATGTCCCAGGGATCTTCTGATGAAGTCTGGATGACCATGAAGCTAAGGAAGATGAAAGATTCAGTAGTAGTGAAGTTCATGTGATCACAGTCTCTGTTCCAAACTTCAAGCAGCAATACATAGCAAGTGGAGGAAAGAACTCTCAGCTCCAGGTCAGCGTAAGGAAGAGAATTTCAGATGGACCTAATCATCAACTCAGATGGCAAGAAGGTTAAGTACAGACTGGAAAGCAGAAGACAAGCCACGCAGGAGATGGTATTGGGAAGCTTCTCCTGCATCTCAGAAGTGATTTTTTTTTTTTTAAGATGATGAACAGCAGCAGTAGTTTGTGCAAAGTCATGTCTTCTGGACTCCTCACTCTGCTTTTAAACACTGGAGTTCACCCAACACATGGAGAAGTATTCCACTAACCGACTGTAAAACCATCTCCAATATTAAGCTAAATTATATTTGTATGTACGCTTCTGTGGAAAAAAATATCTAAGATCAGATTTGGGAGGTAGGGCAGTTGGAGAATGATGTGGGAAAGGAAGGAGGAGGAACAGTACTGGATCTTGGATAACAAAGTCCTGTTCATTCCAGTTGCATTTTAGTTGGGAAAGGCTGCCTGTCCCTGAGCCACAGTATGAGGACTTCCAAGATTCAGTTTAAAAATCAAAGAATGATTAAATCTTATACAATTCCATTACTAAAGACAAAATAGCACCAAGATAAGCACGTGGAAAAGGGTCCCAGGAAGTCCCCCTGGAGAAAGATGAAATTAATTTTATATCCTCAGTAAGTCAGTGACTAAGAGTTAATTCAGGCTCTAAAATTACACCAGTATGCCTAGACAAAAAAATTTCAAACTACTACAGAGCCATCTCCTCTGGGCTGCAACTCAAGTGTCCTCCAAGTGGTAAGGGCTGAGCCGAAGCTGGGCAGTAAACAGGAGTTCCAAGAGTCAGAATGGACGACATTTAGCATTGACTTTTTACCAAAACATCCTGTTTAGTTATTACTTCAATAGCCCCCACAATATTTTGGCTAAACCTTTCCTTAATAAAGCAATTTTTGGCCAAATTGCAGAACAACTTTAGTTAACTGTGTTCCAGTTCACTCAATGATAAAACACCCAGCTTTGCTGTCAGCACATTCAGACAAATTAAATGCTTTTAGAGACACCTCATCCTTATAACATCTTCAGTCCAGGCAGAAATGCAATTACATGAACACTTCATAAGGTGCTCGGAGTACAAGCAAAATAAAAAAACCCACCTGTTTATTGTTTATATAATAGCTCAGAGAATTTCTACTTGTGTAACATTAATGCATAAAAGTAAATTACAGCAAAAGTTAGAATTTCAGTTACGATTTATGAGGATTTCTACATAAACACACTAGCACACATCGCAAATGCTGTGACAACTCCATCTTTACCAAAAAGCTTTAGCCCTTGGGTTAGCTCATTCCAAAGAGAGATCTTGTAAAGTTATGCTGTAAAGCATTTCAGTGAAGCAACAAATTTATTATGGAGACGTGCAATACATACTGAATGCCAAGTTACTTCTAGGCCAGTCAGCGGTTTCTAAGCTGGATTCATAGAATAAAGCCAAAAGAAGGGAAGTTTGGTCCATTAAATATTTACTCAGCCTTTCAGTTTAACTGCATGTTTGTTTATTAAGTGGTTGGTGGTTTGGTTGGGGTTCTCTTTATTATTTCAACTGCGTTAATTGTCTGCTTGCTTCTTACAGAAAAATTTGAACCTATCAAAAGACCAGTATTCAAAGTTCTATTATTGTCATGCAAGGGTAGCTTAATAGTCACTTTAGAGATGATGGCAGTTAAAGCCTATGGGGATTAATTCACTTTTTGAAGCATATACTACATATAGGCTATATCATTCCGACACCCCATTAAAAACAAGTGCAGCACTGAGCAAAAATCCACCAGGAGACCTTCAGTAATTAATCATTTATAAGATCCAATTTTTACATCCCAGTATTTTATTTTTAAATACCTAATTATATGCTTGTAAAAGACTTGCAAGATGTAAAATGCTACATACAGAGATTAAAAGTAATTAAGCCACTTTGGATAGACATTACATCGGAAGCGTAGATCTGCTCTTTAAGGAGTGGTTCTGTAAGTGCAGCCGTTGCTCTGCACCAAGCTCCTCCATTACCTAGGCCACAAGATTCAAGTAAAACAGTTTTTTTAATAAAAATGACATTTCCAAATTCAGACAACTGCTCTGAATATTTTATATTGGCATTAAGTCAGAATCAAAACAATTGTTTCCCCTCTTGCAATTACAATGCTTTTGGAATGAGCATGTTAAAAGTAAAAATAAATATCCAGGACTTCATTCCACTTCTCCAAAATTAGTGACCTTTAGGTGAATATAAGCAAAAAGTATGATCCATAAGCCTATGAAGCATTTGCTCATATTTACTGAAGAAAAAGGGAGGAAGTGTCAAAAGGAGACATCCCTTCAACTACATTTCCAGATTTTACTGCCACTTTTAAGTTCTCAATTTAAATAACAAAATTAATCGTCACAGAAACATTTTGAAAACAAGAGACAGACATTCAAAAGATAATAATGAATTTTTGGGTTAAATACCTTTAACGCAATATTTGTTTCCAGAACAAAACCATATTCATTGGCAGCTTACACAGGGATCTGCATATAAATCCTTAAACATAGCAATGTTTTCCAAAAATAACTTCTGTTAAAATAGGATAAACTGAAAACGATAGGCTAATACAGTATCTAATACAAGAATTCTCTTCTGGATTCTTCAGAATTATACTGCGTTGGTGACATTTCCCTGAAGAATTATGTTTCATTATCTCTGCAGTAAGGCACCACAAAGAGTAATGTCCTTTTCTCTCCCACCATCAAAACCCAATCTTAATATTGGAGGAACATAATGCAGTAACAAGAGAGACTCTTCCTCCCGACGCAAAAGTACTTAAATACTTGCAAATAAAAATTCAGGATTTCTGCATGCATCTTTCATTTTGTCCTGAAATTTGAGTCTGAACAATGACAATCGTAATACATAGACTAGAAATTACATCAGTGAAAAGACTTGTTGCCATGCCAAATGATTTGCTACCTGAAACCACCAAGTTTAGCTGCTTGTTAAACCCCTTCCTGGATAACCTCAGATTATCTTCCTTTTCTTCTTTCCTACGGAATCCCAGGATTGTGATGGATTATTTTTCACTCTAACCATCAGAGCATTCGAATTCCAGTGGTCTTGCAGCTTTTAATTCAAGGGATAAGATTCAGAAAGACGAACAGCAACATAACAGTAAATGATCTAAGAATAGAACCAAATAATTTTACATTACAGTTTCACTGCAATTTAAAATTGGTTACAAACCTGAACTTCAGTGGAACATGTGATGCCTCTGCCTCTTCCCTAAGACAAGTCTTGATCAGAAATTATCTGTGCGATTTGCTCCTGTACTGAGACCGCCAAAGATGTAAAATCTGAATACATTCCTACTCCTTCAGAATACGTACACATGGGAAAAATCTTGCCTGAACACAGACGGCCAGTTCAATATTTTCCAGATGTTGGTGCTTTTGGGAATGTTAGCTAAGAGCAACAGTATCATCAGCTATAAATATGATTTGGATTACATTAATGTGCATGAAAAGCTGTATTCACCAGATACAAAAGGAATCACATCTGCTCCAGAGAGCAGAAAAAGTGGAGGGAAAAGTTTGGCTAGCTGTAATGGGAAAAGGCTGTTTTATTCAATGTTAAAAGCTTATTAGTTATCAGAGTTCTTGCAGTCACGAAGGCATACTTACCTGCCTCCTAGGAAATGTCTTTAGCCTACATTTATTGACAGAGGAAGTCAGTGAATGCTATTTAACTGATTCAACATTTGTGGAAAGTCTTGATGAGGACGTGTTCAGCTGCCTCAAGTGACTGTGTTGCTTAACTCAGCGTGGTTTTAATTCAGTCTATTAATAAAGTTAATATAATGTTTGATCGTATTTTTTTCAATAAATTGACCAAAAAAAAAAAAACAAACCAATCTTGAAGAAAGCCAAAACTGAGCAGAGAAACTGGAATGAAGCTCAATAGTCATTGCTAAGTAAAATAGCTTCACTTTAGCTTTCAGAATTACTCAAGCAAAAAAACACCTTCCCTCATGCAGGAGCAGCCCCAAATGCAGATGGTAAATCAAGCACTTCACTGAGCAGGTTACACGGACAGAGTCCTGCTAGTTCAGCACATAAATAGATTCTACAGAAATGTGAAGCCATTGCAGGTACACCAGAAGAAAACTGAATTCCCTCTGTGAGTTTTATTACCACTGCATGAATGCATCAAAATCAGACCAGTTTTTTGAAGGCTACTGTGCCCATCCTATGCCTGAACACTGCATAAACATTATTAAAATAACCTGAGTCTTCGTAAAATCTCCAGTTTTCACTTTAAGAAAGTGTGACACTGAACTCCACACTAGTGGTCATATTAACAACTTTCCAATGAAGTTTAGCCAAAAAAAAGGAAAATTTCAATTAGACACTCAAAAACCAGATGGAATCCCAATATTCTTGATAATGCTGCCTATTAAAGGCAAACTGTTTGAGTCCAGTTCAGGAGCCAGCACATCTGAAAGATCCTCACAACAAAGACATCCCAGAACACCCCAATTCCTGTCACTTGACTTGGAGCAATTGAGTTTTAACCTTCAGCTTGTTTTTCCTTCTAGTTTGGAGCTGTTACACTTCCCACCTCAAAGCTTAACAGGATAGGACACAAAGTGCTGATGGCACACAAAGCTGCTGATATGAGGAGGCACATCGTTCCCTGGTTCTAGAGCAGCCCGAGTATTCAATGTATCATCTTAAAGGAGGAAAAATAAGTCCATTTACTAGACACTAGTAACAGAAAACAACGCCTTTGGGATTGCTCCTGAACTGCATAAATTTTATGGAAAAATTTATGTAGGGGAGAAAATGGATAATCTCTGATGTAGGTTCATAAAATAGTGAATATTTCTCTCAAACAATTCCCTCAGAGTTCTTAAGTGACTGTAAAGAAATTACTGGACTAAGCAATTTATCCTTTCTTTACAAAAAAAAAAAATTAATCTCAGGAACTATCCAGGCGAACTGGCTCCAGCACTAACACAGCAACTGAATCACAAGATGCAAAGGTTTCGACTAATCTGTCTAGGGAGAGTCCCACATAAAATATTAATTAAATACTGCAAACAGGACAACACATAAAATGCCCCTATTTAAAAACACCTCAACAGTGGCTAATTAACTCATTATAATAGGTGCTTTCAACTACAAAACACCGAGACAGATTCTATTTAGAAGTGGCAAATATATTAGGAAATGGAATGCCATTAATAAAAACCTGGAAGAACTCAGTGTAAGCAAGGTGGTTCAAGCTTCTGGACACTTCCACAATATCACAATGGGTCCTGTGATAATGCTAAATTAACCTTTTAACTGGTATTTCCTGCTCATGCAAAATGGGAGAGAGGAATCTCTGTGCTTCAGCTTGCATTCAGAACTGTTCCAGTAATCTCAGGGCAAAGAGAGACACACAGGATTGTCCTGTTGTAGAAGACACATGACTTACGGCAAGCCTCAGACTCCTTCCCAGACAGCAGAAGCGAGTTCCTCTCCTCCAAGTATTGAGAAATTGGGAGAAAGCTAGTTTTCATTAGCTAATTCTGATACATACAGGTCATATAGAAATTATAGGAGAGGTGAACTACTGCCTGCCTTCTTTACATTTAGCTGAATCACCCGCATTATTTCTAAACCATGAAACATTCCTCACCATCTCCTTCGCAGCTTTGAATCCTCACAATTCTGCCATCTTAATGTGGAAGTAAACGGATAACTACAAGAATGAACTCAGAAAAAATAAGTAACCCTTAGGGAAAGGCGCTAACCAGACAAACCAAACCATGAGGGGTCTTGTAAACTAACAACAGATCACTTAATGCATCATTCTCATTCATTTCACGTCTCAAAGACTCCGTGGTTAGGCAGGGACTCACTAATATGAAACAGTAAGCTTATGCATATTTTTTTTTAAATATTTGTGAAGAGAGTGCTAGGACGATACATCAAAAAACAAAGTGAGTTTTGGGCCTTTAAGGACAACACAGCTCCACTGAGGAAGGAGATTTGAGAAAGTTAATTGGAAAAATGCCCACAGTTTAAGGAATTCTCGGTTTAAATCAGTAAAACCACCTAGGATTTGATAGGAAACATCATCCTCCTAACACCTACATAAAGCACAGTAATTCTCTGCCCCTATTACAAATGCAGAGAAGTAGGGGTAAAATTCACCCACGCTAATGCAAATGCCCGATAGTAGATTATATCCAAGCTACTCACCCAAAGTTCCCACTGTCATCAGTGGCATCTGTTTCATGAAAGACAAATATATGGTTCTATAACAGCTTTACGTGAAGGCTATCACAACCTTACAACCAGCTGTGTCACAATGTCACTCATGAAAGCTCTAACAGAGAAAAGAGCACAGGGTTAGACCACAAACCCTCAGGATTCTCATTATGCTTCCCCTAAAATACATAGCATAAATGGACCCTGATCTCCCCAGCAAGCCATGACTCCTGTAAATTTAAACTTCATCCTTCCTGCCTTCTAGCTGCCCAAAGCACCTCTAAAAGTGCTAACTCAGCAAAAATTTCCTATATCATTATTCCTATCCACTTAAAATGATTAATCATCTACCTTGCATTCTCAGCTCCAAATCCAGTCAGTACAGTATCAGAGTAGATTTATTTCTACTTTTTTCTAACAGGGAGCTACTTCTCTCCTCCACTTTAAACATCTATACAGCCTTCCACGCCCTTCTGAGAGGGGTTCCAGCTCCCTACGAGAAAAAGCCAATATTGTCTTCCCTATTTCAAATACCTATAATACAGAAATCTCAAATTCTGATCTCTTAAAGCAAGTCAATGAAGTCTGTAATGAAAGAGCACAATACAGACTTGTAAAGTATTATCTTTGTCAGCTAAGAGAACCATCTGGATTATTAATTTCTGTGAAGTATTACTGAAGGGGTTCTAACGTAATTCCTGCCCGAATAGCTGGAAGAATTCAGTGCATTTCAGGTTCACTTTTTATTATGTAACATTCCTTCACAGATTATATATATATATAAAACTTTATACATAAAAGCCAAACAAAAGCACCCCCTCTCTCTAAACCACCAGTTTTTAAAATGTTTCAGGTATCCAGAAGTTTCTTTGCAAGTCTTTATTTTACAACTTGACAATAAACTCCTTCCAGGTTATCCAAAGCTGGCTTCTTCCCCACACCTCGATACCATATGGTCACTGTTGATGTGAATGTGCCCCCTTCGTCTGCTGTCCGGAGAAGGTCTCTATACCACTGTGGCTAACTCTTAACCTTTGATGAAAAAAATCCATTCTGTCTCCACTATTTTCTCTTTGAAAAGCCAGATTCACTGCTGTGATAGAAATAATTGGAATTTTCCAAAAACCAGTCCACCTGTCTCTTCCTATCATATTGCCTTTGGAGAAAACATGGGGAAGAAGTCATATTTCTGCAAAACTAAAGCAGCTGAACTGCTTCTTTGACCTGAGTTTTTCCTGTAATGTTTGATTATCTTTAGTTTGGTCCATCACCTCATCCTACAGATGATGCCTTCCTAATTAAACCATGCTCTATGCAGTCACTAAGAAATACAGCATTAGGACATATATCACCACTGCATCCATCATTCTGCTTGAATATTATCTATTCTTGTCCTTTCTTCCTCACCCACAAGGCTTCATTTAGCTTCTTTAGCTTCACAATTACCTGACACCCTATTTCCACAACGCCTAGGCACAGCTGGATCCTTTCCTAGTAAATCTTTTTGATTTACAATGCTAGCAGTTCAGGTAGATCAGTTCTTCAGCCCAGCTGCAAGCCAGGCATATACGGATACTGCCATTCTTCCTGCTAGAAGCTATTTGCATAAACAGAAAGTTTGACATAAAAATCTTGGTCACTGTTACAAAGCATACAGTCTTTAACTGAGCCCACTATAGGACTCCAAATGTTTACCTTCCAATTTCCCTTCCAAATAAGCACACAGGATATAACCTCCATCTTTCTGCTCTGTTTCCACGTAATCTCCCCCTGCCCCATGTTAAATATTGCTTGCAGAATTTAATGAGCTCAAGTCATATAAATCTAGAAAGCTGTCAAGTTAGAGAAAAAACAGATAAAAATCCATGCAGCAGATTGCAGTGGTGAGAGAGAAGATAGGGTAGATTAAGTCTGTCTCACAGGAGAAATTCTTCCTTCGCAGTATCGCGGTGTACAACATGGAAGATTTTCTATAGCTATGGGAAGCAATGTTCAGATGGCAATATCTTCAGGCAGAAAACAGCTGCAGAAGGGAGGAGAGAAAATGGGCAGCCACCTGAGTATACATTTCTGGAGTGAAACATTCATGGTTTCTTCTCTTTTCAGCACTAAACATTATTCTGATGGAAGCTAAACCAGCATACGCTATCACCTAGCTCAGGGAATCCAGGCATCATTTCCCCATACCACATGCTGAATGGAGTCCTTAAAACAAGCTATCACTGTTTTCCTAAATATGTTTTATTCTTGAAAGCACAACAAGCAATGTTAAGTCAGCCTTTTCAAGTGACAAATTAGAAAAGTTTCAGGAGACCTATTAAAATGCTAAGAGATTACCACCCACTTCCCTTTTCTCTATCCTTTAACCAATTTAAGTTTTGCCTAATGTTTTCCCAGGATGATTATCCACCAGGCAAAACAAGCAAATACTTCCTCCTGCTCCCTCCTCTCACAACCCTACACTGCCCCAGAGAAAACTCTGCCCTCTCACACTGCAGGGACTTTTGTCTTGCCTGAGGGAAGGAGGAAAAAAAAGAAAAAAAAAGAAAAAAAAAGAACAAAAAGAAGAAAAAGAGCTCCACATAGCCTTCTCCTCAGTGACTCCATCTTATCCCAGAATCTACCATTTTCTGGGCAGCTCTGGAAGAACTAAGACTTGACCTTCACTCCTTCCACAAAAGAGCTGCAGAACAACTTCTACAAGAGCTCTCTTCTCTCAAACTCATTCTTCAGGCAGAAACTCAGGTGAGTATTTCTTCAAAATGAAGCTCAAACATCATCTTAAAATAGTCCAGATTTAAGGTCGATGCAGCCTGGCTTCTAAGGAGGCAGCTTGCCATGCACAGAGTACATTCTGTGTGCTTTCATTAAGCACACCTCTCCACAAAGCACAGCGCGAATTCAGTCAGCATTTGCTGATCCAAGTTGACATGGACGTCTGTGGAGAATACCTGGGGACTGGTGCAAAAATAACCAGAGATGTACACAATCCTCTGCACAACAATACACATGGGTTAGCCCATATGATGCAACTCCACAGCAACACAAGAGGAAAATAGCCAATACCAAAATAGAGTAGAACGTGTAGACCAGCGCATGTTACAAGAGCAGCACAGGACCCTGGTTTTCAGTACCAAAAAAAAAAACCCAATCACAATTTCTTTTTTTAGTAACAGAAACCAAAAAATACACAGAACTTGAGAACAGCACAGTTTAAGAAGTTGCACACTCTGGTCTCCTCACACTCGTACAAGTCCAGGCAACACATGGCTACAAATATTTTATGTCAAGAATTGAAGAGAAGCGGATCTCAACATCACACTACCCATTTCTCCTCCAGAACCCTGCTCCTGAGCTGGGACAGCTTTCCTCCCGGGGATCAGGGCAGAACAGAGGCCACCAGCACGGACACTTGACACTCCTGCCGGCTCCACCTGCGCTGCAAATTAAGAACTTCAAGCTCAAATTATGTTAATCTGGCAAACTAAGTAATGTTAATCCAGCACAACAATTTTCAGCCTCTCAGTGTGCAGGCTGCTAACCTTCCCAACTGAGACACAGACCTTTCTGTGGGGAGGTTAAGCCAGCTGACAATAAACTTGTTTCTTCCCAGTTGTGTTTCACAAATCCCTTGGAAAGAGGCCATGGAGCTTGAGGGGTCTGCAGACCCAAGGATTAATACTCATCTAGAAGAATTAAAAAAAAAAAAAAAAGACTTTAAAAGACAGGAATTTGGTTCCAAATAGTCAATGGAACAAGGTTTTTTGCTTTTGGCTTTTTAAATTTTATTTTATTCTGGCCTTTTCTAGAAAAAGGCTTTTCCAAAAAGAATTGTAAGGTTCAACTATAGGAAAAAGAAAATTTTTATATGAGAAATTGGGTTTGTAGCAGGAAATTCTTTAGAGGAGAATTATCTGCACTTTAGCTGGGATGCAACATCTTGAAATAAATATTCTCCTCCAGCAGTATTTTCCAGAGGAACAATCCTTTCATATAAGGGCTCTAAGGATATCTACTATTTTTATTTAACGATAATATTTACACTCCAAGATACACACACAAAAAAAAGACTTGTTTCCAACTGCAGCAAGTTGCTCTACAAACATGCACTGGGGAGAATTTTGGGTCTTCAGGCTGTCACACCTGCAAAGCCAGCTTTGAGTCCATCACAAGGCTCTTTGAGGACCTCATAGGCAGATGACCAACCACAGGTCACATTTGTTTGCCATTAAGATTCATGAAAGAGCTGCCAGCAAGTACAGTAAATACTACCCAACACCTGGCTGCCATCTTGTTCCACTGTGTGCCTGACAGCCGCAGCAGGGAGTCATCTACTGAAATCAAAGCAGCATGGAGATAAAATGTAAAAAGCATCACATTGGTGAAAAAGCATGGAGATGTTTTGAAACTCCTTAAAAATATTTCACTTATTTCACTTCTTCCTCTCTTCCACTTTCCAATAAATAAAGCTGGAAAGCCTTTGCTCTTCCTGGGATCAAGGCTTGAGAAACACCCATAGCCCAGGGTCCGTGGCTCCTCTACCTTCCAAGGGACACGGTTCTGTGACACTCTGCAAACAACAAGGCTTGATTTAACCTGAAACCAAGCAGGTAAAGCCGGATCTCAAGTCTTTGACTCATTCTCAGCTGTACAAGTCT
The DNA here is from genome assembly GCF_000699245.1 of Pterocles gutturalis. Classification (NCBI taxonomy): domain Eukaryota; kingdom Metazoa; phylum Chordata; class Aves; order Pterocliformes; family Pteroclidae; genus Pterocles; species Pterocles gutturalis. The sequence goes on along the minus strand of NW_010100712.1, from coordinate 9,041 downwards.
TGCACAGACTACAAGAACCATTTAAAACACCATTCACACAATTCCACAGGGAAATTTTTCTCTAGACGTCAGAACTTACTGGAGGGAATGAATTAGCACAAGGTTCCTCCTGAGTTTATTATATATTCTGCCATGTAATGATCTGGGGAAAAACCTAGCAGTATTCAGAGGAAAAAAAAAAATCTCTTGTATTTTTAAGCAAAATTGTAGAATTCCTAAGGTCAAGACTGTATTAAGTGTAAATTACTTGCTGCAACGGTGTAACCAGTCCACCAACCCTACAGAGATAAACAAACAACCCATCAGCCCTTTGCACTCTTGAACAGAAAGGTGGGAAATAATTTTTTAACACCAGGTCAGCAAATAGTTACAAGATTGTGATGCTTTCACAAGGAAAAACTTTTTTTCAAGTCTGCAGCATCCAAATAAAGAGGTAGATTTTATGGGACACAAGCTTTTGATCTGCCTACTGTTTATGCAGTGTCAGGATAAAAACCATTCTCCAAGTCACATTGAGGTTTAAGAGCAACTAAAAATAAAAAAGTGGAAAAGGACTATGGTCACAAAGTTAATTGTATGATGGCGGATAAAAGCCACTCCAATCACTGCTCAGCAAAAAAGGCAAAAGATAACCAGGAAAAAGAAATGAGAAGTTGGAAGAACATAAAAAATACAAACATAATTATGACGTGAATACATTAAGGACTGACATTAAGAGGTAGCTTGGAAAGCTGAGGAGGAATTAAAAGAACCTGAACCAGCTCGTGGGTCTGGAAACGAGGCTCTGAAAGAGACCCACCCTGTGAAAACCTCTCTGTAAGGCATTCTAAGGTCAGGAAGAAATGCAAAGAAAAAAAAAAACACACTTAGGATTTCCTTGAGATGACATACTAAACTCAAACTTTCTTCAGCCATTTTAATTTGAGCCTCCTCCTGCTGTGTCCAGCTGCTATGCTGAAAGATTCTCCTACAGCTTTACCCAAGTAAGCAGCAGAAGCTCAGCTTTAGTAAAGCCATCCTAGCTTTTATGCAGACATGAGTTATTTTCAGCCATTTTGAGTGAGCCAAGGACACAACACTTAAACTGCTTCAGCAGCAAATGCATCAGGGGAAGGGAAGGGGAAAAAAAAAAAAAAATCAGGTAATATCAATCAAGTAAGGCAGTGAACCTCTAGCATAAGGACCTGCACCACTGCCTAGTAAAGGCAAGACAGGGTCAGAATTTCCTTTGAAAGAGAAGACACTGCAGCAGTGTTTCACTGCCAATTAATTCTATTATACGTGAAAGTTAAGCCCTATTCATCCACATTCACAATACTGACTGCATCTATCAGGAAACATTACCTGCAGATTCAGTTGCTTTTCCAAAAGCAAGCGTTCTCCACTTACCTGCATTTCTAATCAACTGCCCTCTACCCTGCTTCTGAGCTCACGCTGCTCTCACCAAGATTCATTGATCTCTGTGTGTGCGTGATGCCTTTGCTGGTAGCACTTACAATAAATTTTGTTCTCACCATTTCCTCTGCCACCTCAGACATCCACTGGATGATTCAATCACCCATCTAGTTCAGATTCCTCTGATAAACCTTCCTTCTGTCAGGCCATAAAAAAAATATCCTCCCATCACTGACAAGTAGGGTTTCTCACAGCCATTTCTGTACCAGCAGAAGAGGACAGAGCCAGTAATGACTGAATATTTTCTATTCCCAGAGAAGGCAACATCTTCATTAAAACAAATGAAGTGCCTGGCCCCACGAGCTGCAGAGAAACACTTCTGTGCCCAGATTAATACAATGCTGCCTGCCCATTTCTGTGCAGACAGCTTCAGAGCCTCTGCGGGGCCGAACTTTCAGC
>NW_010100712.1:0-7156 GCF_000699245.1 Pterocles gutturalis | reverse complement strand
GAATGCACTCTCCCCGACTCCAACAGCAGCTACTCAGACCCCCTGGCAGAGATCAAAATGACAGGAATCTTGTCAATCCTGCATCAACCACCGCTTGGAGCATTGCTGGTGAGACTGCACCCTCTGAGGGCCCCTCTCCTTTTAGCTACGCATCTATTTTAGATTTAATTTCCCTTCCCTTTGTGTTGCACATATCAAGAACATTAAGAAAATGAACTGGCTGTAACTCAAACCTAGGCAGAGGCAAGCACAGGAAGCATAGCAGGAAGCATTTAGAGGAATGGAATAAACTGGCCTCTGCATTAATTACAGAAACGTTGGAGTGGTTTATTCTTCTTTTTTTTTTTTTTTGCTGCAGCAATTGCCAATTGCTCTCCTAGAAGCAAAGCATTAAAAAAACGTCACTTAGCAGGAGAAATGGCATTCATTTATATGGTCACAAATGTTGATAGCACAGAGGTTTAAGTGGTCACAACTCAAGACAGAAAACAGACCAAGTGAAAGGTAAGAACATTTTCTCATTAGAAACTTTACCCACACGTTCCACTGGAGCACATGGCTACGGCCACATCTGAAGACAAACAGCTACCTGCTCATCAGTACTCCTCCAGTATTCCTTCCCAACTCTTTCAGTTCTGGGCTTCAGTTTTCAACCAAAGCCTCAATTCTGTGTGTTGATGACACCTACACATATCTGGATGAGAGAACACTACGAGCCTGCAAATCTCAGAATAGCTGCGTGGCATCTCCAGGGGATACTGGCAGCTCGTCAAGCCATGGAAACTCTCTGAAGTATGCCCGGACTCTGTACATTAAAATGGAAGCAACCACCACGGGCAACATCAGAGTGCACCCGTACCCAGCCAGGCACCTACACTTGTGAACACAGCCAAGGTCAAGCAGGATTTGCTCGCAGAGTTCCCAGTTAGACTCCAGTGCAGCAGAGTGGCATTTCCAGCTCTCGTTGTTGTGATGGGAACAAAGGAGGAAGTTATAACATGGACTAAAAATGCTGTAGGAGGAGGAAAGAGACTTCAGACCATATACTCTTTAAGTGGTTCTTATTACTGCTGGGAGTCTTACAGATTTTGTGTTTGGCTTTGTAAAAATACTTCAAAAGTCAAACTTCAGGACATCAATATATTCCTCAGGTCCCGCTGCGCACACTGTAACTAAACCAGTGAGCATCGTACTAGGTATGCCAGAGGTCCAAGAAGTTTTTTCCCATCATACAGCAGACTGGGAAACCATGCCCTGGCATTCTGGCAGCACTGACAGAATGTGCTAACAGGGAACAAAAAAGGAAAGTCACACCCTTGTTCTAAAAAGTCAAATTAAACAAATGCCGCTATCGTGTTTTACAGCTGAATATGGACTTCCTTCCTAATCTGAAGATTGAACTCAGTTTGACAGACTCAACAGGAGGCAACCAGAAGCAAGCAAAGGGCTCAGGAACTCAGAGGCACATAAAGGTATCCAACAAGATTTCAGTAGCATGTTCTATAATACCCTGGAGTTGCATTCGACACCAGGAGTAGTAAGTCCTTCCACTTGAAGCCCCAGTTTTGATCCTGCTTTGCATCTAGAATTGGTTTTTTTTTTTTTCCCTATTAAGTTGGTATTTTTACTGGCTGACAACCAATGAGAAGCGATTTCCATCTCAGAAGGATCTAAGATACTCAGTATGGCCTTTGCACTCACTTTGGTATTTTCTAAGTATAATGTATGCACATACCCACACACACAAATTTACTGAACCATTACAGAGTTCACACAGATGAAAATAATTTAGATTTAGTTTCATATAATATTTGCTTCCTAGACTCCAACCCCAGGGGGGTTGGAACTCAATGATCTTTAAGGTCCCAACCCAAACCATTCCGTGATTGTATGATTTTTTTTTTTTTTGGTGATTTACTAGGTTGCATTTGGGCAAGTGTTAAATATAAACACACACAAAAAAGTTTTTTTTTTCCAGTTAATATTACTCAAAGATTACAAAACATATTTAGCCCATCGTGTTTTGAACATAAAAAGAAAATATCTGATATGAAATAACTGATTCAATTGTTCGCTGTCCCTGGGCCTTTCAATATATTAAAGCCAGAAGAGTTTGTTTTATACTAAGGGGAAAACAAAGAATCCATTTAGCTTTTCAACTTTCTGTAAGCTCAGTAAATAAATCAAGAATACAGACCTGAAAAATTCAGTTTTCACTGCCAGTCCATATTTTGACTGCTGTTTGTTGGCCAAGACGTAGATTTTTCATTTCAACTACTTCCATAAATAATTTATATGAATGTGTCAAACTTGTAAACATTTTGATTATACGAGTTCATTTTCAGAATAGTGCTTTTAGTCTTGTCCTATCCTGCTCCATACCAGAAGAGATGCATCAGATCTCCCACACCACTTCAGAAACATTCGTCTATCACAAGGGAACTGTTCTTGCAGGTTACAGGACTCACAGGTGAGCTTTGAAGTTTGTCTTGAAAAATCTGATGGCATTCATGGCAAGACAGCAAAATTCAGTTTCTCTGAGCCATGTTTGAAACCACTGAGAGTTTCGGTTTGCTTGTTTTGGTTTGTTGGTTTGGGGTTTTTTTAATCCCTAGTGTACAACAGGTACTTGTACACGCCTGCACACAACAAATGCCTTTAAACACCTGGACTAAATTATCAGGTAAATCTGAAGGTAGCTACTCCTCACAAACTGATCACAGAAGGCAGATTTTAAACGACCAGTGAAGCGCAGAGGAATGGCTGACAACGGTTGGTTCTGATAATTTCTAAATGTTAGATCTTCTGCTAAGGGGGCCTCAGCTGAGGTTCCTCACCTTTATTTCTCTGTTAGTCCCATTTACAGCTTCAGCAAAAGCCTCAGACATCAGCTTTGCAGAACCTGAACCATGCCAAGAAAGAGACAAGTGCCACCAAACACACCAACAGCTGCAGATGTAAAATCCATTCTTTCCAATGAAGGCATAAGATAAGCCTTTCCTTCCAAGCTCACAAATTATTTCTCACTGACAGGAGAACATACCAAAGTGCAGAAAGGTGCAGCTATTCTTCCTTTGAAGAAAAAAATCTCGCTCCTTCAGAGGCTTCCACAAATAGACAGGAATCAAAAGGCACAATGAGAACAGACACCACAAAACATTTAAGTCTTTTTCTCCAAGCCTGAGGTGCTTCTTCTAGAAATTTCTATAGGAACGGCTATTTCAGAGATGGAGAAGAGAAAGAACTGGGACAATAAGCCTCTAGATGTACTCAGGAAAATGTAGTTCAGAAACTCATGGCAGATGCATATAGTCCAAATATAAACCCAAATATCTGAAGACCCACTCACAGGAAAACCAAGACACTAGGAAATTAACAGGAGGGAAGGGGAGGGGATAAGATTTTAAACCACTGGTGGGACTAGTTAATAGCTCTCTGGAGCTCATAAAGCAGAGAATTCCTTAAAAAGAAAGGAGTTCTCAGTTGCACAGGATACCACTATCTGCAGACGGGCTGAGCTGTGGCCAGCATTGAGCCAGCTTCATGTTAACACCAACCACCTGCAGTTCCCCACATCACACTGTTCAGCAGTGCCTGTACCAACATTATGCAACAGTATCGTTCATCAGTGGTTTCCAAACAGTTATATTCCTCAAGTTATTACATTGTACTTATCAGTTTCTTCAATATTAAAAATCTTGGTTCCTGATAAAGAAAATTAGAACAAATTAATGTTTTTTAAGATCTTATGCAATGCAGAAATGCCAACAGAAAGAGACAACAAGGACTCATTTTGCTTTCAGTACGTATTATTGCCCTTCAGATTTGCTTGCCAATAAAAGCTGTAGCACAAACCCACATGATGAAAGAATATTTCTGTGTGGTGTCCCAGCATTCAGTTCTGCCCACTCAATCAAAAAAACCAATCTATTAAGTAGTAGAGGTGCTCCTATACAAGAGAAAACTAAAGATGTTATTAATATTCGCATATATACCATATTTACTGCAAGCTACCCTAACACAGGTGATGTGTGCACTGATGTGACCCAGAAATCAGAATTTATCTTAAACTTGAGACATTAGGACTGATGAAAATCACCTGATTTCCACCAAGATCAAAAGCAGCAAGAAGCATACTTCACCCCCACCCTATAGCTCTATGTAATCCCTCAGCACAGAGCTCTCTCTGCCTTTTCAGGAAAGATTAGCATATTTTAAACTGCTAAACTCTGTATAATCTTCAATCATTGAGAAAAGTAATTCAATTAAGGCAAGCACTGGTGAAGTTGCCGTCTTACTAGCCACCCAATGCTATATCCTTGTACTACAAGCTAAAAAAAAAAAAAAATGAGAGAGAAAGAAAGAGAAGCTTCTTCTAGCTGGACAGGGATTATATTGCGGACTCGCGATGAATCCACAGTCCATGCGGCAAGTATCCAGGCTCGGCTGGGGAGGGGCGTGGGGGACACAACAACCATACTGCTATTGAGAGGCGATGACTTGCAGTAAATCCTGAAAGGAGCCGTGAGTGACCTGATGTCATTTAGCCACTACACACCACCACCGACAGACAGATCGGTGTGGGCAGGACCCATGAACAGAGAGCTGCAGCGGTGTGTCAGCTCGCTCGCCACAGCACCGAGCGCTTGAGGAGTTGGTGCAATAAAGGCAGAAAAGGCAGACAGCATAATAGATGGGAAACAAGAAGATTCTGGGGGATCAGGGAGCAAGTAAAAGGGCTTTAAAAAAAAAAAATCAGCATCTTAGCCTATGAAGGAGAATCTGAAGCTAGTGTGGAACAGCGTAACTAGGAAGAATCACTGCAGTCCACACCAACGCCTAGGTATACGGCATTGAACTCCCACAATATGGCTGAGGATACCAGCAAAAAAAATCAGACACTGCATTCACTGTGCAACCCCACTTTCAAATCAGAATAAAACATCCAGAGATGCTTCCAGATATCACATGGAACGGTACCGACTTTGCTTCACACAATCATATGGCAGGGCTGTAAAGCCTGCAGAGTAATGAACTCCAGTTAGGAATTTCTTAGCCATAACATACATATTTATTGAAGAGACTGTATACAGTCAGCACAGAAGGTCTGATATTAGCCAGCTCTGGTTGCTGAAGCAGTTAATTGACACCATAGCCCTTTATAACATTTCATTTGTCATTGTGAAGTCCCTGAATGTAAATGAAACAGAAGCATTCAGCCTCCCTACCAGCAGCAGTAGGGTATCTTTAATTATGGCCTTCCAGCAGGGCAGACAACCTTTCAGCTAAACAGGAAGCGAATGCAGCAATCCAGCGCAACAGTTGTACAAAGAGATCTTCTCATTTATGGAAGCTGCTGTTATAAAAACTTTATTTCCCTTAACCTTCAAAACAAAGAATGACAAAGGGCACTATGTGTAAGCAAAGCCCACTCAAACTCCCTTTGCAGCACCAGAGATGCTTCTGTAATTACCTCCATCATACAGAATATTATTAGGGGATTTATTCTTCCAGGAGCCATTTGTAATGGGAGCTATTCACCCTTTGGACAGTAAAAAAAAAAAAAAAAAAATTACACAGAATGACATCATGCCAGCAATATCTGAAGAGATTCACGCTGAATTCAGAAAAAGACGGCTCTCCATCACAGACGAGAATCATCCGAGCGCTGTGTTGGTGCATGCCCATGCTGCAGCACCCGTGGGCTGCATGGACACACCGAGGGTTACGCTGTCATCGGCATCGCCACGTTTAGCACCGAGTTCAGCGCAGACCAGCCAGGGAGTCATCGCCCAGCATCTGAGACAAAGGCAGGGCTGAAACCCACACCGCAGCTGCTAGCCGGGCTCTAACTAATTCAAATCAGCTCGAACACATCCATAAGCCACAGTCAAGACAGCAGTTGCAGCGCTATGTATATTTAGTCATTAGTATTTTGCTATGCTGTACCTGTAAAACCCCTTCTCTCCTCCCCAGATTTGATGCTCTGAACAGAAATTATTTAAAACCTTCCAGTATAAACACAAATGATTAGCCAAGTTAAAAAAAAAAAAAAAAGACAAAAACTAGAGGAAGCAGATATCTGTTGTTTTGTCTGCTAGAACAGACAAGAAATCCACGTGTAAACTAAGAGCTGCTGAGATTTAAGATCTTCACCAGATGCTACAACCTTGCATGGAGCTATGTGAAAAGCTTCACAAAATCAAAGCTCAGAAATACAGTACAACAAGCTCAGCACTTCACAAATGCATAGCTAATACTTAAGATTCTTGTTATCAAATACCTCGAGGGGAAAAAAAAAAAACCAAAAACAAACAACCCAGCATCTTCTACACATGACCCTCTTCCAAAATCCTCATAAAATGGCTGGCCAAATAGCACCTCACCAAGTACATCAGGTGACTTATCCCCCCCCAAAAAAAAAAACCCCAAAAAAAGAGATGAACTTGTGCTCCCTGAATCCCTAATAGGAAGAGCTGTTTCAACACCCAAAAAAAAAAAAAATTAAAAAAAAAGGAACAGACTAAACGAAACCACCAATGTACAGGTAAATAATTTTAACAGCAGCCTTATCCCCAAGCTCATCTACATATAAGTGAGGAAACACCAAGAGATATCACTTCAGAAGGGAAAAAAAAAAAAAAAAAAAAAAAAAAAAAAGACTAGTGTTTCATCATCTCCTACCACATAGAGACCAAAGGTAGCTGAGGGAGCAAATACCCCACCCCAAGACAGAAAATATTTTGCACCTACTCGTTATGTCAAAGATCGCTCAGTACCTGGCCAGGATTACACAAAGCATCCAACAAACGAGGTTTTTTATTCAGAAAACTCTCCAAAGCGAAAGATTTGAAGCACGGTATTAGAATAGGGGCCTTCTCCTGAGGAAGGAGATGACATCGTTTGGTTTTTTTTAATTCCAAAGACAGGGAAGAAAATCTCATTGACTGAAATAAATATTTTGAGCATTGGATCCACTTTGCCAGGACATAACCCCATTTTCAAAAAATGCTGTATTTACACAGAAAACACCAGGGATTGAGCCTCCTGCACCCAAAAAAACCCAGAGGAGCTGGGATCAAATGAATCAGCAACTGTTTCTGGCGATGTGGCCGCTGGGTTTTGGTGGGGTTGAACCGAACCACGCTCGATCCCT
>NW_010100711.1:105331-153103 GCF_000699245.1 Pterocles gutturalis | reverse complement strand
AGGGGGAGAAAGAAGTGGGGGCAGAGGGGAGGAAAAAAAATAAAATCAAATAGGCACCTGTAATGTAACTGCCAAAGCCAACTCCTGTGAGTGAACAAACCAGACTCCCACGGACACGAGAGGTGCAGTAGGCACGGCACAGACAAGGCTCTGGCTCAGCCACACCAGGAGATGCACGATGGGCCAGGGGAAAGCACAGGCCCAGGCAGCCCAGGGTGGGGGAACAAGAAGGGTCCCTCCTGAGTTGGTCTTGGGGTTTTGCTCCAGCCAAGTGGCCTCTGCTCGGCAGGCGGGATAGCCTTGGTGGGATAGCCACGCTTCCCACACCTGGGAAATGGCACAGCTCACCTGTGGGCACCAGGCAGGACAGGGGCATCCTGAAGTGCTCCCTTGGAGACCATCCCGCTCCTTCACCTGCCCCAGGTAGAGCCAAGCCCAGGTCCCAGGCTGCCTGCACACACAACAGAAGGGGGAAAGGGCCCAGTGCACCGTCCATCCCCTACATTGGATTATTTTAAACCCAGGTTCACCCACCCAACTGCCTTCTAAACAGGAACTAATCTCTTATGATTTTCCATATCCATTTTATAAATACAAAATGCAAATACATAGACCTGCTGAGAAAACAAGTGCATCCATCGGTACTGCAAAGCCATGTTCATTCTGACTCTGGTTTTCCACACGACCAGTCGCACCCTGAATTCTCCCATGTGCCAGCGAGTCTTGGGGACTTCGTAAAGTTGGCAACAACCCTTGCTTTGGTGGGGTCCCAGCTCTCCAGCCATGCCCCAGCCACTCATGCAGCCGGTCACAAGCCAGCTCTGCCAGCACAGAGACCAGGCTCCAGTGAACCCTCTAACAGAGCCATCTTCATGGGCTTCCTGAGAATTACAAGACAAATCCAAGATTACAAAGCAGATCAGAGTCAGAGCAGCTGACGTAATCCACAATTTTTGACTTCCTAAGGAGTACACGGTTGTTTTATAAGCGTTATTGGGTTAAAAATATTGCTGAGGAAAAGCTGTGGCACTGTTATCAGTGGAAGTCAAACGTGACAGACTTCATCATCTCAGCTTGGGCTTCACTGCAAAATTCGTGTTTGCATCATGTCTCTTGTGGGTCCCCAGAAGGCAGGGAGCTCAGCAAGGCTGTGCCGCTGAAAGCCTGCACTAGCACCCAGCAAAACCCGAAGCACCGCTCCCCTCCCCACTGTGGGCAGGCAGGTGCACGCAGCATTTCCTTTCGAGCATCTCTGCTTTCTCCACAAACAAACTCAAACATGCTGCTCGGGGCCTCGAGCTTTAAAAGATCATGAGTCAGGCCCCACTCTCTCCCGTTTCTTATTTTAGCATTTTAGTTGGTTTTAAAAGCCCCATTCAAAACTATAATTTGTGGCCAATACTTTGAACCAATGTGGGAGTTGGGTCACATTTTCAGAACTTTTCTCCAGAAACAGGTACAGAGGAGTTTTTTTAAAAAATTACTACTAATAAAAGCGTAGTGTGTCACCTAATCACTTACATCCAGTAACTCGCATATTTTGATATTTTGAGCTTGAACCATTAAATAGAACTACATGACTTACTAAAAGCGTTATGCACTGCAACCTGCAGGGTTTGGCAGTTTTGCTTCCCCTGTTTTCAAGAGAGGGGTCTGCCAGCCACCCACCCCTGCACCAAAAAGCAGCAGCAGCAGTTGTTCTTACCCAGAAGAAAGAAAAACCACTTCCCAAGTATTAGTGCTTTCACTTTCTTAAAGTGAACCCTTTTCAATTCTTCAGAATCTAGGAAAAGCTGCACAAAATAGTTCCTGAAAAGGCTTTCAGAGCTCATTCTCGCAAAGGTAACAGGTGGGAGATCCTGCATGAGCACACAATCCTGCTGCTCCCATGAAGAGCAACAGCAGAGATAATCCCTCTCCTCAGATGCTATGTGTTTGGCACCTGGAGCTTCCCAAACACCCCGTGCTCTTAGCTTGCACGAGAAAGTTTGTGCACGAACCGACTTTTTGCAGAAAGGCTTTCAGAGCTCATTCTCGCAAAGGTAACAGGTGGGAGATCCTGCATGAGCACACAATCCTGCTGCTCCCATGAAGAGCAACAGCAGAGATAATCCCTCTCCTCAGATGCTATGTGTTTGGCACCTGGAGCTTCCCAAACACCCCGTGCTCTTAGCTTGCACGAGAAAGTTTGTGCACGAACCGACTTTTTGCAGTCAGGGTTCAAGCCGCTCATACCTGAGCGCTGCCATTGCAGACACCCAGCCAAGGGTTCATTGGGGTCCAGCACTGGACACTCTGTGCTGGAGCGGGGCTGGCAGGAGGTGCCTTCCCCACCCCTCTCCACAGGGACACAGCACCCTCCACCGCCAGCAGCTGTGTTTGGCCCCATACAACCTCCCCACACACCAGCCAGAGACAGAGCTGGCCCAGCTCACTGCCTGTTTGCCACAGCTGTGGGCTGCGGGGAGCATTTTGGGGTGGTTCGCACTCCTGCAGCATGTGTCCACCAGCAGCGGGACAAGCATAAGCATGAGGCCGTCCCAGCTCCGGCTTCACATAGCAGAGGGTTCATTTACCCAAAGTGCCAGCAATAGAGTTCAACTGCCATCGGTGTGACCTTTTTTACGGCTACAGTGGAAAATGCAACTGCAGCTCCCAGCACCTGAAACATCTCAGGACAGGGATAATAAGACCAGCAAGACCTCCCGGCCCCGTTCACTGCTGCCCAGCCCCACAGCGTGCTACAAAGGGGAATGCTGGCTCAGCATGGGTCAGGATCTGGTTTTGCTGCCATGTCACCTGTCTTTGCCCTGTGCCAGCCAGCCCTTCCCTGCCCATCCTGCCCTACAAGCCCAGAGCTGGCTTTCTGGCAAGAAAATGGCTTTGACGGTTGTCTCCATTGAGGGTTAGAGGAGGAGGAGACCAGACAGAACACCCCTCTGATGAAGACACAAATGCCTGGCCCCCTTGGGTGGCTGCTGCCATGGTCATGACTGGCTAGGGGCAGAAGCCCGGGGCTGGAAGCACTGTGAATCCAAGGGAGCAGCTGGGGTTGCACCAAAATGGCCACACTTCCCAGCTGCTCCTTCAGGTCCAGCAGCAAACAGCAGGGCACAGAGTTTGAAGCGGAGAAGGGGCATCCCAGCCTCATCCTTTCTCTTTCAAACTTGTATACATCCCATGCTAACCTTGTTACCCACAGGCTTTGCGCACATGGGATGTATACGCAAAGGGAGATGCAAAGGCGATGAGGAAGATGTGGAAAAGTAGTGATGAGGACCTATTCAGGGCTCTGCTTCAAAGGCAGATGAGAGCTCAGGAGCTGGGCTGCAGCTGCCATGAGCCACCCTTCTGTCCCTGTTCCTGAAGGAGGAGCGGCAGGGCTGTGGCGGTTCGTGCAAGAGAGACCCAGGCCAGCGGTCTACAGCCACAGAGGCAAAAGGTAACTGAACTGCAACCCTTGACAGAGAGCACAGAAAGCTTTTCTGCTGAGAACACTCCACTTGATCCAAAGAAAACCCTATTTTTCCACAAAACAACAAGAATGAAATCACAGTTTTCTATCCAGAAAATGTTAATGGAAAATTTGTGCCCAGCTATGCTGTTGAATACAGATTGGAGATATTTGGATTTCTGAGGAAAGGAAGGTCAAGTCATTTTCACAGTGTGAAAAATGAAGCTAACAGAGTTCATATTTCTCTGTGAAGCAATGATTGATTTTTCTTTATGTCTCATTCATATGGCACTAAACATATATAGAGAACAAATTTACAACACCTTAGATAAAGCACACAGATTACATTAATACATTGAGAATTAAGTTAACATTAGCATCTGTTTGAAGGTAGCACAAGATCCTTTAGCCCTACTCTGTGAGAACAGGCCGTTGGTATACGTGCATAAATCTTATGTATCCTAAAGCTGTTATATCAGAAAAAAATCACCATTGAGAGGTGCATATATAAAGTAGGAACCCATCACGTTCAGCCTCTATGCCTAAATTTCCCACTTGGAAGTACGTAAGAATTCTAGTTACTGCAAGTATGTTGTTACTCAGTTTGAAGTGCATCCGTATAGGTAATTTTTATTTTCCTGCCATCTTAATTGTAATGATCATCTCTGTGCTGCCTAAGTGATTTAACTGTGCAGAGCTATTCTCTTATTAGTCCTGTTACTCCTATTTTATGAAACAAGAATAATTTAATACAATAATCACTTCTGAAAATGTAGTGATACAGTTTCCTTACTGTGAGAAGGGGGAATGTTTTAGTGTCCTGATGAATAATCCTTCCTTCAGTAAGTTTTTCTAGGCTCCTCTAGGAAACATGGTGTTTTGGTATTTTTATTGTATTAGAGTTCACAATGGCAAGTTCTTCTGTATCACTTCTTAAGACAAGTTCACAGCTGGCTGCCAGGACACTGACATCATGCTTTGCTCATACAAGGTGCACAGTGGATGTTCCAAGGTGCCACAATAGTCAAACGCAGATTGGTCATAGGGGGTTTCAGCTCCCTCTTTTGGTACCTCCCTGTATGTTGACCACATGTCAGTAAATTTTAATGCCATTCAGGTGGTAAGAAAGTCCTCCTTGATATACGTTGCAAACTAATTTTCTCAAGAGCTGCACACAGGTAACCCAGCAATCGTGTCAGAAGCATTGTGGTGCTTAGACTGCAACACTGGGTGACCCTACCTGACCGAGGCACGGCTTCACCATGATGGTTTGCCACCATCAGAAAAAAATCAAGGGGAAAAAGGGCGTTAATAAAGAGATACCTATTTAATACTGTCTCTCTGCACATCAGCTAGGCAACTATTAAAACACTGTCTGAATAGTCTAAACATTCAAAACTGGGTAAGACAGACACGGTATTCAAAAGCTATGAGAAAGTCACCCTTCAGAAACAAGTAACCAAAAAGATCTATTGGAAAACAGATGAAAATCAATTACGAAAGGCAAGAGGGAGTGTCCCATAACTAGGAATTTGGAGAGCAACAGTGGTCAAAAGTACAAAAGTCCTATGAAAAAAAAAATCAAAACCGATTCGACTTTCAAATAGAGGTTTCATTAATTCATATCACAATTTGATCCTTCTCTCCCACCACCCTTTTTTTTTCTTTTTCCCTTGTTTTAAGTTTATGACTAATATTTGTTTTGCAGGTTTTAAAGCAGCTATCTTCTAAGATTTAAGGAAAAAAAAATTATTTCATGCTTACCAACTGATTGTAAACAATGGACCAAAGCAAGCAGAGGAGGAGGAGCCCATCTGTTGCAATCGCTTCCTTTAATTGCTTGCAGCCTTATCGTGGCTCTTACCCTCTCCTAGCCTGGCACAGAGAAGCAATCCCAGTAGTAGCTTTTTAACCGATTGCATGGCCATATGTTCCTTATGAGTGGAACCAAAGCTAACACACGGTATAAAACAAAACTAGCGTACCAACTTTGAAACACAAACACAACTAGAAAACTGGAGTGCTAAAGCATGGTAAAAAGGCTTTTGACATCAAGTTTCCTTCTTTCTGCCATGTTGCTTTCAAAAGACAGAAGCACTTTACAGCAATGATGTCTATATATAAGCTGCTGAAGTACTGTCTTGTCTTCAGTGATTTTTATGATGATATTCTCTAATGCACTTTGCAGAAACATAAGACTAGGCAAAGCTCCCTTTTTTGAAGGAAACAAAAAGAATAATAGATGGCAGATAGCATTAGCACGGAGGTGGAATATAAAACAAGAAAAGTTGATCTCTTTTTCTCTCTCTCTTTCCCCCTTCTCTTCTGTTATTCTGAGATCACTCATGTTCATCCCCTTCAACCTCAGTTGTCTAGTCATCCCGTGTTAGGAAGATAGACTTTCCTGTCTTCTAATATTAGAGAACAGTATCTCTAACAAATACACTGAGAGCAGATCCTGTAGCCGTTCTGGATTAACTGTAAGGAAGCAACATAATCCAAGCAACAGCCTGAGTATTTATCTAGATGTCCAGTAGCAAATAAAGGAATTTGATGATAAATATAAAGCATTAAAAAGTGCAAAAGTCTTCCATGTATATGAAATATTCCATGTACACAATGAAGAGGCCAGATAAAATTGAGATTCATTTAAGGAGAGACCTTCCCCCAAGAGAAGGTTGATAAATACTATCAAAATGTTTTTGAGTAAAAAGCACTAATAAATTACGTCAACTTAATTGCAGGATCACTGTGTTTTCACAAACACTACCAGCTGAAGGTATCTGGAGTTTTCGTTCACAAATTTGATCAGTTTCACTGGATTTTTTGGAGTATTTTACTAGTGCACGGGGAGGCCAATAGGCTTGAGTCAGTAGACGTCTTCCTGGCTGCGTTGTGAGAAAAACAGGAGCATCTGCTTTCTGTGGGCAAACACGGACAGTCATCCAGACACTTTGGCCGTTAATGGATGGATCCTATAAACTTATTACATCCCAGTTTGCTATGATGTAACAAATGTTATGGTATAGAATATACCTTTAGAGTGCCAGCCCACATATCCATTCTTTGTCAAGCACAGAGCACTGCATGAATGTTAGTGGGCTTGGGTGTTCACACACCCCCTGGGTTTTTACGAGAAGTAAAAGCCAGTTCTGACTTGAGAAAAAGATATTCAGGCCCACCTACAAGAGAATGATAGAGAAGCCTTCCCAATTGAACTCCACTGGAGCCCTGGAAGACCTGGTGAAACTGATACTCCTCACAAAAATAGCGTTAGGATTAGAGCATCCAAAATGGTCTGAGAGGTCTTGGAAAGCATTTGCTGAGAACAGTGCAAGACCATTGGAGCAATTTCTTTTCATTCAAGAGATGAATGTCTGGCATATTTATTTCATAAAGTGAGAACCAGTATCCCAAACAAATAGCTAGAATGAGCATTATTCAGCCTTTTTCCTGGCAACCAGCTTAAACGACCGTGTCTTGCTTTTCTGGGAAACCTGCCAGGTGAGCTTTGAAAGGATTGTAGTGCTGACGGCAAAGTCTAGAGGGTTCGCTCCGCGTGCTCACCGGAGGTCTGCTAAAGTAATCAGGAGGAGGAGGCAGAGGCCTTCATCCTACACAAGAGATGTGGGTCAGAGCATAATGGCATTGCCAGGGGGAAAGCAAGAGGGCTATTAAGCTCACTGGGGCACAGACTGTCTTTAACCATGTGTTTGTACAGCTCTAGCACTGAGGTACCCCAGAGTAAAGTCTTTACAAGTGGTTAAATGACTTACGCTCCCAAAATCTATTTCCAAAAGCGAGCAGTATAACTTCTTCCATTTACTCCCATCATTGGGCCTGGCGTTCAATTCTACTCCCATTTTCTTTTTTCCTTCATCCCCGATGAAAAGCTGCTGCTTTGTCACTTATCTGGTTCACTTTTGATTCTACTGTTTGCAGTGGCTGTGCCTCGTGAAGTCATCTCCACAGCTAGAACAGATGGGTGGCACCAAATGATGTCACACCATTTTTTGTGATGTCACCACTTTTACTGAAACTAAGTTTTGAGGGAAAAAAGTGAATAACTGAACAGAATACTTACATCAGAATTAAACTAAGCTGCATAATGAAGAGCTGCCAAGTGAAAAATTTGCTACCATGACTTATATATTGAACTGATTTAAATGACCTAATTTATGAAAACACATTTTAGAATGCCTTTCTGTCATTGTGGAAAACGAGTCCTATAAGAGTCAGTAATCACCATTCCTGTGATAGTATTAATGCAAATTTTCCTATTATATAGTATAGATTATTAGCTGTTTCATCCCTAAGGAAAACACTGATATTGACAAAGGGAGAATTTCACTTTGAGTGAAAAAGGCACACTTGGCAAGGAGTTTAAAAGCAGAATAGTATTTATGTAAATATAATGAGAAGATTATAGCTGATCTCCTTGACATTATTCTTCCATAAAATGATGGAAACATTAGAAATTTATCTGGACAATGCTAAAATAACTAAATATTGAAAGGAAAACTTGCAGCCAGCTAGACTGAGTGGACACCTGCAAAGCCTTTTGTCCACTCTGTTAGGGATAGAAACCTCTTTGTATGTTATAGGTGACTAAAACCAAACAGTGCTTGTTACAGATAACGAAGCACACCTCCATAAGGAGCTGCTTGGTGGAAGAGTTGACCTAGGCAATCGTGGACCCTTCTGTTTTTTGTTCACTCTGTTTCAAAGGCCCAGAAACAACAATTGAGGCCAAGGATGCATCTCTCTAATGCAATTGAAATACCGTATAATAATGAATACTCTATTTTATTTTTTTTTAAATTGTAGAAGTACAATATTGCACTACTAAACCCAGCTACAAGAATAAGTCACTATGTTAGTGGTCATTAGTAAATTAGTTTTAGGCACCTGCTAGGCATCAATAGAAAAAAATGAGTCAATCAGGAGTAGAACAGCCAACTACAACCTAAGGATACTGAAAACAGAGAACAATATCTATCACCCCAATTGCAACCTTAAAACTGCGTGACAGATCTGTCGTAGGAAGAAAAAAAGTCAAACACAGATCAATGTAATCAGGTGACTGATTACTTGACTGAGAAAAAATTAGTATCCTATGCATAGAGAGATTTCTTTTTGGATCACAGTGACAAATGCTTCCTGATCTTTCTAAGCCCTGCACCTATTTACTAACGGTTCATTCAACAGGCCTTAGAGGGGACAAAGATTTTCTTAAGTAGGTGCTTGAAACCACATTGGCATTTTTAGAGGAAAATCAAAATAGTTCCTTTGGTGCTGGCTGAGCTTTTAAGAATGTAATTTCAGGCGTAAACATTTTTGAAATCATGGCAGAAGCCATTGGGAAGACTGTACACAAAAGAAGTGTGATACAGTAAGCAGAGGCAAGTAAATAAATAAAACAAATGAAAGCATGTCTAGATCAAGACAGCTGCTGTAGTTTTCCACATGTTACTTAAAAATCATTATTTTAGATATTCTTTCTGATAAAAGTACTTTACAGCTCTCATGTTTCCTATAATAGCAAAGCTATGAAGTAGCCACGAACTACTGAGTACTACTGCTGTTATGCAACATGAGAGACTAATTCTCATGGTCTGCTCAGGCCTTCAATTTCTGAAATCCTGTTTTATCACATACATTTCCTGACAACTGGGTTCCATTTTCCTCCGTCAAAATACAGAACTATTTGAATGTATTTTGGAATTAGTTATGTTAACCTGCACTTGGAGAACAGTCACAGTACTAAATGACAGATACCCATTAAAAGGAACAAGTTTGAGTCATTGAATCCTTTATACAACATTTTTGTAAAAAATTTAAACATCATTTTGGGAAGTAGAAAACGTACCAGTCCAGTGATATCTGTCATTACTCATTTTTCATATACTCACTGTGATTATTCATTACTCAAAAATGACATAGTTAAATGCTAAGTCTTGCTAAAATATTGATCATAATATGTAGGGGCATATAATTTATCTGAATCAAGTGAAATATGTTTTCCTCAGCAAGATGATGAAAGCTTGTCTCATTACAGCATTATTTCTACTGAAGTTTCCACCATTAGTTAGTTTAATGACTCTGTGAACATTTTAATTGAGAAGATCCCTGGGTAAGTTGCTCATTCAAGACGTGTGGATGGGTTTAGTTCCGGGAATGGGAGAAATGTGCAGTTGGCTGTGCTCAGCTTGAGACTGCAAGCAGAAGGCAGAGAACCAGAGAGAAGAAAATACACGGATCAGGAAGGGCAGAAGGAATTGAAGGGGAAAAGGTGAGGCATTACAAACCAGGAGACATGAAAGGACATAACTTGCTGATGAGAATACCTGAGCTGGCAAATGTGGTGTTCACTTAAACTGTTCTCATCCCCACAAAAAAAAAAAATTCCATTGAGGCCAGTGGAAAACTGATGAGAATACCTGAGCTGGCAAATGTGGTGTTCACTTAAACTGTTCTCATCCCCACAAAAAAAAAATTCCATTGAGGCCGGTGGAAAACTACACTGGCCTTTGAGAATCAAGCCTGATAAGAAAAGGTAAACATGGCTAGTATGAGCCTTGGTTTCACCCTGAATATCTACTTTACAAAGGACAACAAATTAACCAGCAATCTTGCATCATCCCCTAGCTGCACACAATGATTTATATACATTCAAAGGAAAAATTGCACCATTTCTTAATATCAGCTACGTGTAGATGACATGAGCTACCTGTAGATCTCTACCCATTCGAGTGGTGCTCTGCTGTCCTCCCTGAGGATGTGAGCTATCAGCTCTTCCATGAAGTCCTGTATTCCTGTCAGTAGTGTGACACCAAAGCCCAAATATAAAAATATTTTGTGGCTAATCCTTGTCCTTGTTTATGAGAAATTAAGTGAGGTGTTGCTACAGGGAGCCTGCTCCCTTTCCATCAGTGGCACAGAAGTGGGGTCACTCCAACCTGTCCATGCACTTCTCTGAAAACAGAGTAATCTAGGCGAAAGATGGACACAAGTCACGTTCTTATTTAATCAGGAAAGTATACTGGGGATGGAGAGAGACATTTTTATTTCTGGTTCCCAGCTACTGAAACAGAAGCCAAGAAGGGCTTGAGTGATTTGCCTGAAGTCACATAGTTCCACATGTTTTAGTCTGGATGTCAGATTGTAAGACTAAACTGTTAGCTCAGTCTCCTTTCCATTGCTGTTGATATCAGGAAACTCCACAGGATTTATGGTTTGAACACCCACAAGTTACTTCAAAACATGTAAGACATGAAAGTTGAGGATCTTTGAGTGCAGTCTACCTTCTTCAGTCATTTACTTGCCTTAATTGAAGGCTCTTTAACTTGGGATCGTATTTTTTTTTGTAGCTCTCTACAGGGTCCAGTGTCAGTCTTTGATCCTGACTGTATTCACAGAATGCTAGAGATTGGAAGGGACCTTGAAAGGAACAGGAACACCTAGATCAGATCACAGAGATCTTCTCAGAGAGCTGAAGTTACTGAACGTGAGATCGAGGGTCTTTTGTAGCAACTGATCCAGGGCACAGACAGTCGACTGAAAGTGAGTTACTGAAGCATAACTAGTTACTGTCACACACTTGGAAAAAAAAAAAAAAACAAAACAAACATCAGATGGGAACACCATTAAGGGGGTCAGTAGCTCAAACATTTCACATGTAATTCTGTGCTATATGCAGCACAGACTACATTTTCCTTCTGAGGGCTCTTATGGGACAGTGTCAGATCTTGTGTGCTGAAGTTACTAGTCCAGGGCCAAATATATATTTGCCTTCAGCGAATGGTTACCCAGAGAAATGCAATGGGACTAATTGAGCGGGCCAGGAAGTTTTGACTCTATGGAAGCATTGTTGCCACAGTACCTCCCTCATTTATGAGCAGAAATAGCAGAGAAAAGTGTAGCAGTTTAAAAATATAATTTCTGTTAGGAACAAATAAAAGAGGCTTAATCTCTGGATATTTCTCAGAATGCTATTTTATTAGATGCATCCAAACCTAAAAAGGTTAAACCTAGAAAAGAAAAAAAAAAAATCATGGTAGGATTCATTCTGAAGAATCTCACATTTTACATAAAGAAAATGAAGTGTTTGACATAAACACTTCATAAGCAAGATTTACATTATTTTCACTTTGTTTCTGATTATTGGAAATAAAAATATATAACCCTGCATTCATTTCTTTCTTGTTCTGTAGCACCTTTGCTGAACCTTTCTGTGAAATCCCACACATGTGAGATCAAAACAGAGATGGGAAGTAGAATGTGCTTCATTATGGCAAGTACAGCTCATATCCTCCTCCACAACACAATTTATTAGTATCTAATAGAATTGTAATGTTTCTCATTCTACATTTTTACAGCTGCATCAAAATATTAAAGTGTGAATTGCAATTAAACTCACACAGTGCTCTTAGCATAATTTCCCTTGTATTAATACTTAGCAAACCAAGTTATTGGTGTAATATTACTCTTGATACTGGTTGTCATAAAGGGATAAAGCCTGCAAATAGTAATAAAGTGTATTTTACTGTAGAGAAAGTGGCAGTACAAAAAACCCATTATGCTACTAGAGTTGTTAATTTCTGTGGAAAGGGGTGGGGAAAGAAAGGCTTTTGACTCCTTAAATTACAGTTTGCAGGTTGGTACACCAACTCACTTAATCTCTCTAAACAGGTAATTTACTTGCTTTCTGAAAGCACCCATGTGCAAGGAAATGCTAGTGCACTCCAGGGATGATTCTAAGATTGATTGCTGGGCTCTAGTCACCAATAACAATATGTATTCTGCTAAGCTCCATTTTAAATGTGTCTAAAATCTTTAAAGATTTTGAGGGAAAAAACAGAGGGGCAATATTTGTTTCAAATAACCTAAATTTATGAGTGTATGGTCTGCTTGACTGAAGAATTTCAAAGCAGAATGGCTAAACTACCTCTTGCGAATGACCATAGGTTCATTAACTAGGGACAGAGCAATTGCAGGTGCAATATGCCTATGTTATCTGTTAGGAAGCTCAGAAGTTACATTTTGTATTTTCCAGCTGCTCCTTAGATTTGCAGTTGTCTGCAGCTTTTTGTGGTTTGTAGTTCAGAACTGAGCTCATGGAAGAAATGGAAAGGTTTGGTGTTTGCTTATGGAGGGAAAATACAGCAACAAAGCAGCTGAATTAAATGCCACTAAGTGAAGATGACTTCAGTAACGCTACCTGAGCTGGATAGTTGTATAAAAGCATCTGAAAGGAGAACTTAAATATCAAGGTTTAAGTTGTTGCTGGTTCTTTTAAGAACTCACCAGGTAAAACAATCTGTTTCATACTCTTATGTACTGACCCATAGTGTAATCAGAAATGGAGCTGCAGTATGGGTCAACATGTTTGATCAGATTTTGCCTAGTTACTCAAAGGCTGGAAGCAATGAAGACTTGGCCACGTAGGCTGCAACTAGAAGCCCTATGAGTTTGAGCAGTCTGTCCTGTAAATCATGTCACGAAAACAAAAGACCATTTTGTTAAGTTAACAATAAAATCCCATTCTCAGGGTGATACTGAAGAAGGCTTTGAAAAAGATTATCTTGACTTATTTCAGATAGGCTTGTGGTTTTACTAACATCAGTGTGTGTTACTGATAAAGGATCCTCTTAGCTGTTGCCCTCCAATTTGCAAAGTCATTTCTGTCAGTGGGGATTTCTCTCCCTTCCAGATGAGAAGTCCCTTTGCACCAGGATTAAAGACGGCTGGGTAGGGGAGGTGGTAAATCTGTGAATAGACCCCCAGATTCTGGTCCATGCACAGTGCCACATAACAGTGGAGAAAAATATAAATAAACCAAAGCTTCTGAAGCTGCTGCAAGCTCAAGTCCCACCTGCCATTGATGTCAGATTGTTTTTAGCAGCATAGGCTTCTGTCTGCGACAATTACTGGTGATAGATCCTCTGATCTGCGTAGGCTGAACATGAGGAGTCTATATCTCAGCCTGCAGAATTAACACTGTTTGTAGTGTCTAGGATTTGCTGCGTCATTCATGAACTGCCAAGATAACTGCATCACCACAATGTGTCAAACATTTCATATTTTTCCTCCCCTTTCCTTCTCTCTCCCTTATATTTCATCTCCCAGAAGTTTAATATCTCTTGCCTAAGCCACCAGCTACCAGAATAGAGCAAAGTACTTGAATATGATAAAAAGGCCATTAATTGCCACCAGCCTGACCTGCCATCACAGGCTGCCTCTCTCATCACTCAGCATGGGAAGGTTAATCTCCTAACTCTGCGGTGCTGTACCCAGTGCAATAATCGCTCCTGAGTAATGGTGACATTACTTTTGCTCATCAGGTTATGAGAACTTGGTGAGCTGAAGACTGCAAAAGCCATATGGTGACAGCCTGTAGAAAAAAAACCCAAACAGTTATGTGTTTAAGGGTCTAACCCAAAGCCTATTTAAATTCAGCAGAAGTTTCAAATGTGGCCCCTAATACCTTAAGCACATCTTAGAAAGGCCTTGAGCACCCAGGACTGTGGCGAGGTTTACTCATCTAAGTCTGGCTGAAAGTTAAATTCTCATTCCTTTCTCTATTCCTCATGGCACATTTCCTAACAGTATAATTTACAGGAAAATGATCAAAATATCATTAAGAAATGTCAGTACTCTCAGTCAAGCTCCTTTCAGGAATATAAGCAGTGTGTGGCAGGCATAATGAAGTCATGATTAGGAGTGTCCTTTAAATCACAGGAAAGGGAGGCAGAGTAGATGTGCCCTATTCCATCTCTGAACAGGCTCTTTGCGTGACTGTGAGCAAGTACATAACTAGGAAATGCCCAGGCATAACTCAATTCTTTAATGCCTGTAAAGATATTTGTACTTCTGTGCTACCCAGCAACAGCAACATCATCATCATCATTCTCTCTGTGCATGGGAAGCCACTGACAAGCAACCCCAGAGAAGCACATTGCAGAACCCACTTCCCTGCCCAGCCAAGCAGAGACAAAGCAGCAGCTGACCCACAGGGCGCGAGAACAGAGGCTGGTGTGATCCCTGACATTGACAATGGTCACGGTTACCCCAGAGTTAGATTTGGTTTTACCTTGGGAAATGAAGAATGGCAAGGAAAGAGCAAAGTACCTAGAAGAAAGGCATCGGATCCAGGCAGACATGTATGCAAGTGATCCGTTTGTCCTCTGATAACTTTACTCTAATTAACCATATGTCTTTGGTGGCTAGGAGTACATCTGAAAAGAAAAAGGCAAAGGCATTCTTCATTCCTTGCTCTTTTCCTACAAAGAAATAACAACATGGCCACTTTATAAAGTGTGCTCAGTAAATTAATTTGGATAACACCAGGAGCTTTGTGAAACAGTGTTTAATAGTGAGTCCAAAAGCAACCGAGAAAAAAAAATTACATGCTAAGATAATCAAGCACATCTCTGTATGTCACACTAAGGCTTTTTGTTGACTGCTTCACATTTTGAATGAGAAAGCCATGAGACAAGAGAAAGGGGTGAGCCCTCACAGGGCATCATTCCAGGGAGTTATTCCTGGCTCACTTCCAGAAGGGACACTCCCAGGATGGATATTTCTATTCTAAAACAAAAGTGACTCATTTTGGATTCCTTTAGCCTTTTTAGGAACAATAGCTCACCTGTTATATTTGGCAGACTCTGCCAAATCCACTTCCCTGGGTAGACACCCCCTTTATTGTACAGAACTTATCCTTAGATCCAGGTAAAATGTTACATGACCAATCTAGACAAGAATTAAAGGAAAATATGTGCATGAAGTACTGAATATATATAGCACCTGCCAGAGATGCTGTGGAGTTGAAGTTCTTAAGCTGCAGTCCCAGTTTAAGACCAGTGGATGCAGAATATTCAGTGTAGCCTGTGGCAGCACCCCCACATGTAATACATATATCACCAGCAAGTCAGTCACAAAACAGGTACCAGAGAGAATTTTGGACAAGGAAGCTCCTGATCTTCAGACCCGGTAAAGGAGTGGGGCCAATCCTGTCACAGGGCTCTCTGAGCTGGTTTCTTTCTCAGAACAAGCCCTGCAAATCCTAAATACACCTACATCCAGGCTGCCAGATTTGAAGCAGATACCAGATTGTTTTGCTTCCCAAGTTTGGACATAGTTAATGATTGGAAAAAAAAAACACCCCAAACAAATCCAAATCCAGAAGAGCATACACGAGAGCTTTTCTTCAAGCTGAAGCAATTCTTTCATGAAAAAAAATGTTGCTGTTAGCCCACTCTTGCTGTAAATCTAATCAGTGCCAAAAGGTACATTGGCTTCCCTAGCCCCATTTGTCCAGCTCAGTCATAAAACAGTAAAGAAGGCAAAGCCTAGAAGCCAGCTAAAACTGTGGTAAAGCCAAACGTAAAGACTAGATCGTACTGTTCTACCTGGTGGAAAGAGCACATAAAGGCACCCAAAAAGGATTTGACTTATAGACAAGGTGACAGTATTTCTGAAATAACAGATTGGAGTACTTTTGTAGCGACTTTTTAGAGTCGTAAAAAAGACAAAATACGCATTTACAAAAGATGTGTGCTGGTGTTGTTATTGCCAGCTTGCAAGGCGATAGCTACACTTGCATATTACTTATAGCGTAGGTTTATTTCCAGATACTCAGTGTTCTGGAGACATTTATCATGTGCCACCAAACAACTAACGTTAACATCCACTCTGAGCAAAGGAACAGCTTTAAATGTCTGCGCTGATCCAACTTTTTCTCTCTTCACTCCTCTGTTCAGCAGACAGAACACTTGTGCTGCTGGACTGTTTATTCCTGGCAAACACAGAACAAATTCTTCTCAGCCTTGGAAAAGAGCAGTTTGTGGTTATTAAAACAGAAAGAGAAGCAAAAGAACAAAACTGGGTCACTGAGATGTCAGAAAAAAAGAAATTGCTAGGTTGTCACAAGAAAAAAGAAAAAAATAATCAAGATTGTCCTAAGTTTTGTTACAGAAGAGACAAGCAGGAAGGATCTTCAAAAGAAGGTAGGCATTACATTACAGTGCTATACTGTGACTTCTCTGAGCTGCCAAAGGGCTGGCAAATCCAGTAGCTCATGCCCAGAAGTAAAGAGCAATTACAGCCAGGCAATGGAAAATTGATACCTCTAAACGTATAAACTCTTATGCTGATACCTCCCAGCAAAGAATAGAAGCTGGACTGGTGGGTTTCCAATGTAAACTTGTATGGTCTGTTTAACTCTGCTTTTATTTAATGCCTCTGTCCTTTCTGTGGCATTAACTTTAACATAATATTGAAGGCTTTGTTTTTTAACAGGATCATAAGTGTAAATGTAATAGTTATATAATAATAATAATAAATCAAGAGTGTACTAGAGTCACTGCAATAACTAATAATAATGTTAAGACACAGTCTATGATGCATCTAAAATTCAGTACCTTAGAGAGTTAATTAAGTCTTAAGTTAATTGGCAATGATCTTATTTCTAGACAGGAAATGTAGCTGATTATCTTGTTTATGCTTAAACAAGTAACTGAGGTCATAACAAGACTTTTTGGGGTATTATTGATTGATTTGTAATTTCTTCATTCATTTTGATTGACTTTTCAAGTACCTTGCTTCTTGACTTAATTCTTTGCTTCTAGGGAGATGAAG
The DNA here is from genome assembly GCF_000699245.1 of Pterocles gutturalis. Lineage (NCBI taxonomy): Eukaryota > Metazoa > Chordata > Aves > Pterocliformes > Pteroclidae > Pterocles > Pterocles gutturalis. Next base: position 136,011 of record NW_010100711.1, on the reverse strand, counting down.
CTACCGACATGACTGGTGGTAATACAAACACAGCCACCATGGTCACTGTATGAAATGTGTAGCTTTCATAACTCCACCGTTCTTTTAAGATGCAAAACTACTACTGATACAGCTTTTGCAGCAAAGTGCAAATCAACTTACTGTTTTCATAACATCATGCCTACCTTTACTTGTCATAAGGCACATCCGGTAGCATCACAGATGCCAAGTTGCATTTAATCATTGAGAGGGGCACTGCTTTGTTGTTTCATATATTCCTGTTGTTAATTGTACAAACATTATCATCTTATTGCTTCAGGAAATTATTAGCTTTAGAAACAGTTAATGGATAAATATATGAAAAATAAACCCAGGTAATGTTTTCCAGATTAGAGTTATGGGGAAGAAAACTGGTCCTTTACAGGGCAACTTTGTTCCATCGCAGCCTGCTCAGCATCTTGAACCTTTTTTCATTGCAAGTGGCTTCTCCCATCACAGCCTTATCCAGAACCATCTGATGGTACATCAGTTATTACACAGACTTAGAAGACTGAGCATACTGTTAAAACTCAGCTCATGGGAAAGAACAGGCCAAAAAGGACCTTTAACTCAACAGCATCTCCAGTGAATAAATTCTTTACCTGCACAGTCATACCGCATGGGATAAAACTAACAACTCATTTACCCTGCCTTCTGCCATTTCAGACCAGAACACAGGTACAGAGCAGCAAAATGTCTGTGGTGATGGGTGACAGTGCATGAGAATGCGTCTGACTAGGCAAGTCAGAGTGGGGTGAAGTGGGCAGCGGTGTCGCAGCTGCCATAAGTTCCCACACCCCTGCAGGAGAGCCCCCCACCAGCGCTGCCAACACACCTCCTGCCAGCAGAAACCCAAGGGATGGGGCATAAAACCAGACTTTCTATTCCCTGTAGACTGGTTTGGGTAAGCTAGATGGACTCTCTATATGAAAGCAGATTAACCTGGAGATAATTAAAGACCACAGATTATATGCAGGAAATAGATTTCTGACTGTGTCAGAATCAGAGGGGACAAGCCAGTTTCAGGACAAAGGGTTTGAACTGAGAAAAGGTAAAAAGACTTGTTTTAAAAACAAAAGTGCAAATTGAAATGATAGTGCTTTATAAAGGGCCAAAGAAGTGCAGACATGACCATATTTTAAAACACTACCACCACTCAGGCAGCAAATGACAAATGGTATAAAATTGAAACCACTTTTCTGCTGTAGATACAGAGCAGTCCCAGATTGGTATAAACACTTTTCTTCTTTATCCCCCTCCCCACTTCAGGTCAGTCTTTTTTTCCTCATTAAAAAAATAAATATCACAGTTCTGGATTTAATTGACAAATTTGGGAGTTTTTTCTTCCCTTGTGTTAACGGGCCTCTTCTCACTTAAACAAATTATTGTGGCAATTTAGAAATTATTCTTGTTATTGACGCAAACCTCTTCTACTTGATTATGTTTTGTTCCATTGCTGGAGTTTTCTACTTCCTTCAAGTCCCACTTCAGTATCCCTTGAGTACCGCTATTTCATACTATTCTGATTTTGGGCCATGTGATTCATAGCAAAGCATTAATTTTCCGTTTTATCAGCTATTCAGTGTGGTACACTGTACCAAGCACTCTATCCTGTCCCCCTTTGTAGCTAGCTCAGTCCTTCCCCAGTCCACCAGTGTCTTCAGTAACAGAAGGCGGAAGTTATCCTTTAGATAAATACTTTCCTCATAAGAATTCTATGAGCAGATTTACAACATTTGTCTCCTCCTACAGAGTTAGGACCAATTTTCTGGATCAAACTGCTCCCAAAACTTGCAGCACTTTGGAGGCAGCCACCCCAGCGTGGAGGGAGGATGTTTATTCACATGGATTGTGATTTTAGTCCAGGGTCTCATTTGCTTTGTAGGTAGTTTCTCCTCCAGAGAACTGTAGGACCAGTTCTAGTTTGAAACATGCTTTGCCACTATCTTATCTGGGAAACAAGTCCATCTATTTAGGGAACTAAACCAAGATCGGATGGCCCTAGTAGTGTTGGGGGAGGTTTCAGGAATAGACATGAGAATTTCATAATGAAAAGATAATTTTTTGTCCTACTTTGTCATTTTTCTTACTCTTATGCTATACCTGTCACTACGGTGTCCTCGAAGCTTGAGAATCTGCTATGAGCACTTATCCTTTATTTCCACATTTGGAGACCCATTTTTCAAGCACTTGGGGTAAAATATTTGTTTCACTGGGAAAGGAGTGCTCCTTTGCTTATGTTTTCAGATCTTGTGGTACAAACACCTTCCACCAGCAATCTGCTCCCTGCCCCCCTGGCACAGGGGAAATCCCCTACATCCCAATGACAAATCTACAGCTCCCACCGCGTCCCTAAGCCCCCTTGGCCAGGAATTCTGACTTTCCTGTAGTTCAAAGCAAATTAAGAGCCAATGTTTTGGTGTGGCCCTGTCCGTAATTTTGTTTTCTACTATCAGAGACAACACAATCTCCTTTTTCTAGGCTGGAAGACACAATCTTACAAAACTCTCATGGTTTAAAAACCAAAATGACTTGGAGTAATCTACAGTTTTAGGAAAAAAATATACTTAAAAAAAAGTAATAACAGCAATGTCTTCTTTCATGCTAGATAAGACCCAGGACACATAGATAATGAGTGGTTATCAAGATTTTGTAATATTTATTGATATAAAAATTCAAGCTATTTAACTCTCTTTAAGCAGACTGAAATAATTCCTTAAATAGAATGGAAAAAAATCCTCAATTTTATCCACAGGCATCAAGCCTGACCTCAGGTGTACCTGTGCCACGCAAAACATGGCAAAGCAGGAGCCTAGACTGGCACAGGGAAGCCAGATCCAGGGGGTCACAGTGGCAACTGAGGTGGCTCATCAGTGCTCATTAAGGTTTATTAGCTGCGATAAAGCACTCTGCCAGCACAGCCACACAACGCTGGTGTTTTCACTGGTGGAACTGGGAGCAGGTGTTGGCCCAGTGACTCCACACTCCTTTGGATCAGGTTTAAAGTTACTGTTGCTCTCCCTACACCATTTTAAGGATATTCGGCTATTTGTATTCTTGAAGGCAGGGGACTAGCACAAGTGCCACTGCTGGGGAACAAACTAAAGCACAATGACAAAAGACACGTAGAGCTGGGAAATTCTTCTGGGCACCTTTGCTCTCCATGCCAGGCCAGCACCTGCTCTGTTCTCTTTGGGACAGCCTGAGCAAGACAATGCAATAGAAGCTTTTGCTTTTATTATCTCACCCTGAATTTTATGGTCTACTTCAAAATGCATTTTTAAGTTATCAAACCATTATGCCACCATTTATTTTTTTTCCTGGTTGATGCTCTGTGGAGAGAAGACTGCCAGTAGCATTTCTTTAGAGTAAACATCTCTTTTCGCCTAGTCAATGTATTCTCAATTAAAAATATATTAATATCCACAATCCTCAGCTGTGCTCATTTACATAAAAAGAGTGCCAAATGGTACAGAGCCTCCGGTACAGCCTTTTCGGAACAGATATAAAATGCCTGGAGAGCACTGTAAAGATCTGGTTGTTTCCTGTACAACAGTGAATGCACTGATGCTAACCATTTCCAGTACATTTCCATTTGCTCCTGCTTTTCTTAATCACAAGTGGGACATCAAATAAAACAAATTAAAATTCTGACAGGGTACACAACTCTTAATGAAGCTAATACCCTGCTCCCGAATGCTGTGCAATTTATGAGCAGTGTCCTCTGGGTAACAACCAATACAAAACACAGGTACAGATGAACAAGAAGGTGAAGCAGATTGGCCTAAAATCAATCCTGTTGTCACCCATGGGGTATTTCATAACTAGGACTGGTCTTTGCTCTTTGTAGAAACACAGGGAGGAAAGGCAGGATTATCAGGGTCATCTGACTTTGTCAACATCAAAACATACAGATGAACTCCCCATTAAGTACAAGCAGTCCCCAGCAATCATCATTCTATGAACAGCTGCAGTAACCTCATTTTGATCAGCCCTTGACTTGTGTTGAGGTTGGGAGGGGCAGAAGCAGGACTTGATTCTGCCAAAAATAAGGATTACCCAAAACACAAGATGTGCAGAACACTCATCAGCTGCAAGCAATGGTCTTGTTGATCAACTTTGGACAAAGTTACAAGCACCAAAACCCCAAACGGCAGCACCTGGGCACAAGAGCTTCAGCAGTGCACCCCGGGCTCCCGGGCTGGGGGTGACCACGTTGGCAGCTCAGGTCAAGACAGCTCTTTTGAAGTGTCTCTGGCTCAAACGGGGCCACATCTCAGTTTAGTTTCCACCCAAGGGAAGCCTGTTTGCCTACTCCAGGCTGCTCCACAGTGCAAGCCAGGACATGAAGCCTCACCAGGCTAGAGCCGATCCGAGACAAGAATGCCCAATGTCCAGACAAGGCAGACACCAGGTCCACAGCACCAGCTGTTTGCTCAACCTCTGCTGCAATAGCTGTAAAGCTTCACACATACTGTGTGTGGGCAGAGAATTCAGCATGTGCATACAAGTATCCTTTTCTAGGCAGAGAAATATTTCTGGGTTTTAGGCTGGGGGTTGGAGTCTTCTAGTGACTAACTTTTTTTTTTGTTAGAAAGCTCTTCTCACTGTAGTGTTAAGTTTCCAGCCGTTGTCTCATAGCTCATTTCCCTGTCTCCAACCATGACTTAACCTGGGCTCCTCTCCCACCCCTCTCTTGGTTATGGCTTGATGTTTTGTTAATTTCAGCAGTTTCTCTAGTTTCTTTGTTTTGTTGAATGTTTTCGTTTGAGGTTTTTGGGGGGGTTTGGGGTTTTTGTTTTGTCTGTTCTGACGGGGTCTTTTTTGGGAGGGTGGGGGGAGGGATGTTACATTTATGAGTACCTGATCTTGTATTCCAACCAACTTCCCCCTGGCCAGTTTTCAGTTGTTACAGCTGCATATAGCTGCCCTCTGCAAATTAATATTACCATTGCTATGCTTCGATGCTTTGTATTTCCAGCCCCTTTAAACCTGTTACTTTAGAACACTGTTGTACAATAATCTATTGAATAAGTCACCACTTCATACTGCTCTTGTATTTATGAATAACCAGAGAAATTTCTTTTATTTTTGTGGTGAATGAAAAATTACATGTACTTTGAGGGCTCCTAAAATGTATTTCAGTTGCTACCAGATTAAATCAAAGTGGCAAAATTACTTTTTTCTGCTTAAATATTTCATTGATTTTTCTTAGAACACTATCCTTCCTCCTCTCCTAACCCAAGGTGTGTGCAGTGATTCCTGGCCATACCGTAAGGCATTCTTTATAGATTTAGACCTGATCAGACTATTTATAAAGAATGGCCCACAGTAATGTTAAATGCATTTTAATGCACACATTCTACCTGTCTAGACTAGCACCCAGGAACCCCCTAACAAAAGAGCTGAACTTGACTCTCTCTGTCCAACCTGCCTGTCTACAAGCACTATGTCTGCAGTGCTAAATTACACCCATATTCTAGCTGCCCGTGGCTTCACACAGCCTGTGCACATTAATTGTTCCATCCAGAAGCAAAATTGTGAAAGGCATGTGGGACTCTGCATGGAGAGGGGCCACTCTTATTGAAATTCATGTACTGTTCTGCTTGATTCCCCAAGCCATCCACAGGAACTCTCAGCCATAGGCGACTGCACCGCTGTCTCAGGGAGAGGGAAGAACTGGGGCAGAACTGTTCCAGTGTGTGGTTTCACTGCTGGTCACAGCTCTTCAGACATGCAAGGCATAAACCCGAGAACCTGACCATTGGGTTTCAGAGCCTGCAAACCCAGAATAAAATACACCTAGAGCTATTGTGGTAATTGTGTACTGATTTATGTGCATTCAATCAGACTCCAGATATTTTCTGAAGATAAAAAAAATAAAGCCTTATAACGTCTCATCACATAAAAGCAAAATAAGCTTATGCATTCTTCCAAGCTGAGATCAAACTGCTTCCCCCAGATGTGCCTAACAACCTGCCCAGCATTTTAGCATCAAACTTCTTCAGTCTCTCAAAAATAGAAACAGCAAACCATGAGCATCTTCAAATAAAAAAAAGAAACTTCCTACCACACAGAAAGACCACACACAACTACAGCAGCACCCATGAAAGTTCGCATGTATGCTATGCTTTGGCTCTCGAGATAGCTGTGCACAGCCCTTTGCTGGTGCTGCTTCCTTAGAAGCCTCGGTTTTCTGCACGGGGGCCATCCCGACATCAGGGCAAACTTGAAAAGAAAAATGCTTTGATTTCAAAAGCCCATTTCTTAATTCTTAGCAACTGGTGTAAATCAAGAGCTCCGTCCCAGTTGCTCCAGTGTAAAACCACTTTAATTTAGAGAGCAGGTCCAAGTCTAGTCTTTCACCTTGCAGAAGCACCTGGGCTCTGGCTGGGCAGGCTTTTTGCACAGTTTGGAGCTGCAACAAGGAGAGAATTGCATTTTGTACAGTTCCACTGCTCGTCTCTCTGAACCCGACTTCTCTGCACAGTATCTGACAGAAGACAGCCCAGAGGGAAGGATACAAGTACAACACATTTCTCTCTGGTTAGATTGAGTTTTGCAAGTGCAGATAACTTTTTAATATTTTAAAGTACATTTTGAATTACAATTGTAATTAGGCAAGGAGCTTTTTTCCCCCATAATCACATGAAATGGCCCAAGCAATTTAGCGTTCCAATTTTCATATGCATAGAGCAAATATTAGACTGTCCAGTTACATTATTGAACAATAGATAACAATCCTAGGTCACGTTGTATGTTCTTTTTAAGTAGATATGTAATATGAAAGATTTTAAAAAGTATTATTCTAAAATTACAGGGGGGTTTTGTATAAAATTTTTCCAGCATAGAATTGTAATTCTAACTGGAGAAGGAGCCAAATTATTTCTTAGTATTTTCAAACCACAGCTTGCAGGACACTGCAACCCTGAGCTGAGACAATTACATATCTTCAAAATAGCCACTTAAAAATATGAACCCATTTATGTCAGACCCTTGTGAACCCATTAGTCCAAAACCAGAGGCATGGTGCAAGATTATACATAGGAGTATCATCTGCTAATTGAAAAAATGAAGCTAATTAAATATATACTTGCTCACCACAAATTAAGAAAAAAAAACATTATTCTGCCACTCCCATTTCAGATCCCATTTCATAAGCAGTCCTTACAAACATCTACTCTGTGATAAATAATTTATTCAAGAATGCAAAAAAATCCACATTTTCCATGAATATGTTTTCTTGAGCTGTCCATATGAGTTCTATGTCTGTATCCAACTGGTTCCTATCATACTGCATTCTTCAGGCATGCAGCTGCTTTTCTGTCTTTGGTGTTTTAAAGAAATGAGACTTAACACTTTTAATTAGATGTTTAATTCGTGCTTTTGTGAGCTATTTCCTTCCATTCTGAATTTTGTCACACAACTATAACAGTCTTTCCACTGCCAAATTATTATTTTTTTTTAAATGCTAACTCAGTGTCTCAAAGAATATGTATAGCACAATTTGGTAAAGAATTTGAAAGTGAAAGTCTCGTTTGTTAGTAAAGTAGGAACGCCTAGTAACTGTCACAATCTGTGGCTGCAAAAATATGTAATGTTCAGAACAAAAGCCCTGCAAAACCAAAGGAACAGTTTAAACACATTTTATAGGGGATACAGTAAATACAAGTTTTAAGAGACCAGTTGAAAGAACAAGTTGAGCAGAACATGGTTCTTACCAATGAGATGCCAATATTTTACTACTTTTGTGGTTTTGTTTTTAAATAAATAAATGCAGAAATACTTCTCTAAAATCAAATGAGACAGGAATCAACTAAGTTGAAAGTAGCAAAGTAAGAAACTAAGTAAGAAAGTAAGTTTTAAGAGACCAGTTGAAAGAACAAGTTGAGCAGAACATGGTTCTTACCAATGAGATGCCAATATTTTACTACTTTTGTGGTTTTGTTTTTAAATAAATAAATGCAGAAATACTTCTCTAAAATCAAATGAGACAGGAATCAACTATTTGAAGAAAGTAGCAAAAAGCAGCCCAGTTTTCAGAAGGAGCTTCCTATTCTAATCCCCCTGGCATTCGATGCATTCACAGCATTGCTTTCCAAATCCTTGGACAGCAGCTGAGTGTCATTCAGACAAATTATATTCCCATTAAGAAAGCAACACATACCAGGCTAAGTCCCATGCCCTCTCCTCTGCTGTCAGTTATTGTTTCTAATCACAGGATGAAGGTGAGCAGGATTTGGCCTGTCCTCACAACCACATCATATAATTTCAGTGTGGGCTGCTCAAGTAGCCATCTCCTCTTCCCCTTTTCCCTCCAACCTCTTATCTGATACGCTGTTGGTATCACCTACTGATTGGCACTTTGCCCCTTTGCACAGAGTGGGAACCGTCCTTGTTGCTGCGTGTTGCCGTAGGAATAGGCTACATGGGTTGTGGAGGCAACACCAGCTCACGTGTTTCTAGGTGAATCTCTAAAGGCATCTGTTCATACTTCCAAAGGCACAAGTATGCCAGGACTATCAGTATAACGGATTATCACTATTAATAATAATGAGAGATGTTCTGTAGGCCAAGATTCCTGGTTCTGCTGCACCTGGTGCTCATGGCCTAAAACAAGCATCCCTGTTGAACCCACTTGTTTACCCCCTTGTATCCACTTAGCTAACCTAATGATCCCGCTCACAATTTTCTGAGGGTGTTGTAACTGTACAGCTTCTCTGTACCTACTGGGGTTAGCCTCTTCAAACTGCAGCCTTCAGTTGGGCTCAACAAGTTAAGGACCAAGCCCTGAGCTGAAGACAGCTTCTGTTCCATGATGAAGACAGAGTTTCGAGGACTTCCCTGAGATATTTAAGGCTGTTTGAAACTGATGGTTCTGTCTGAACACTTCCATTCTGCTTCAAAAAAAAATATTTCCATATATATTCTTGTATAAGCAGATGGAATAACCTTTGGATAGGTAGGCTGAGAGTTTTTGCACACCTTTTAAAAGTGACCTCAACATCCAGAATCCAGGCATGCTCAGAAGAGTACAGTTCTGCCCATAGCATATGCAGCATCATTATGCAGTTTGTCTGAAAGTCTCATCAAAGCAACTATGATCCAAAAGTTGTGCTCACAGTCTGGCTTTACCAGAAGTGTGTTGACCAGCAAAAGCTGGTGGCCATGCTTCTTCACCATTCCTCCCTTTGTACAGGCCCTGTCACCTGTACTGCAGCCAGCAGCTCTTAAGCCGTAATTTTACATCCAAAAATTCAGAACTGCTATTGCTTGTGCTACAGAACTAACACAACAGGCAACAACTCCAGCAAACACCCCCCCCAGCCCCGTCTTGTACCCAAGCATCCAGCAGGACAAGAACCACCCTGCTGAGTGCTACATGGCCTCGGCTGCTGGTAAATACTGCCAAAATAACTACCAGTTGCTATTTATGAATATAGACATCCACAGCCTAAAGAAGGTGTCACCAGATTATCAAAATCAGTAACTGAAGGAAGGAGAAATGCAACAATACAGTCTGGAGAGCCTGAGAACACGCAGGTTCATACCTTATCCAATCCCTTCCTCTCCTTGAAGCAAGACAAGCGAGTCATTACCTGAGTGGACATATTTGCACTGCTTCAAGTAACACATTAAGTCATAATTTGAAAACACCCCAAAAAAACTGTATAAGAATCAAACCCCTAAATAACCAGAGTCCAGGTAACCGTACAAAGACCTACTGTATCAATAGTTTACTTACTTACATATTTACTTCAGTCAAGTTCTGGCAAAGCAAGGTCAAAACTTCAGCAATGGGTGGGGGAGACACTGCATAGCTCCTGAGCCCCCCAGCAGCGACACACAGGTTGGCAATCAACTCCTCATCACAGACTGTGGCTGTAGGTGTGCAAAGATATATTGTGCACAACATCTTTAAATTTGGCTTTCTCATCTGGGTGGCCAAATTCAGAAACCACTCCAGACCCTCTCAAAGTCTGTTCTCAACCAGGAGCCTCATTAAATCACTTAAGGGGAAGTTGAAACCAAAGATAGTTTTCTGCATCCAGCTGAAATAGATTGTTTAGTGATTACAAAAATACAACCCCTTCAAGTGAGCTCAGAGTTTTGAGAAGAGATAGAAAGGCTGGGAGCAGTCTGCATGAAAGAAAGCAAATAGTTTTGTGGGGGGAAAGGCATTTTTCTCTTTTAACACAGCTCCTAATGAAATAGCAAGAGTGGCTTACAAAGAAAACACACAAACATTAGACTACTGTGAATTATGCAGTTTGGTAAGAGATAAAACAATAACCAGCTTACCATCAAGACCAAATCCCCAAGCTGCTTGTAGGATCTTGATTGGAGTGGTGTTGAGTCATCTCTTTTGCATACCTCCAAGGCGCACAACATTCCCAGCATACCAGGAGCTGCAGCTGGACTGCAAATCCAGCAGACACTGCCATTCAGACCCAGCAGAGCAGACAGAGGTGGCCTCCCCACCAGCCCACCTCTGAAAGCACATTCTGTACAACCAAAATCTTCTCCCCCTGCCAGCTGCCAGCCAGTTCTTCTTCCCTTATCTCCTCTGGAGGCACTGCCTTCCCTCCTTCCCACCCACTCACCCACACCTGCAAAAGGCTGAAGCTTTGAATCAGCCCCTGGGGATGATTAGTAGCCAGCTGGGCATTAATTTGTTGGTAGTAAGGAGGTGACCTTAGCACAGGGAGCCCTCCCTGGCTGGGTGTATTTAAGGAGCTGTTGCAGCAGTTCTAGATGTCTGATAACCTCGTTGTCACCTCCCTAGGTGGCTGTAGTAAAAGTGCTGCAATTTTCTTTAGAAGGGCAAGAACCTGCGATGTAATTAAATATGTCAAGTCAGTTCTGATCCAGTGTGTGGACACCCCAGGGTAATTTGCTTCCCTTTATAAACCTGAACTTGATTTGCTTAATTTCTTTCTAGATGAACCTGAACACTGGCTTTCAATTCTCATGGCCTCTTATTTATTATTTTTTTAGACAGTTCATCCCTCCAGACACAAATCATAATTACCAGAGACTGTTTTTTTCAAATGAATACATATATACATATGTGTGTGTGCACGTGTATATTAAAGCTGCTGCCTGTCAAAGGCAGTTTAATGAAGCTGGAGAGAAGCTTTTAGATAAAGTCATGGAGAATGTCAAGCAGTGTGAAGTAACCTAGTTAAACACAGAAAAACCTGTCCTCCCTTTTGTTTGGCTCCTGATTTATGTCAAGCTGAAATAAATGATAATAGCACAAGGTTATTAGATTTCTCTATGATATAAATATGAAGTGTATGCATTTAGAAATCTTAAGACTATAAAACACAGATGGAAGCACACCATCCATAAGTTCCAAACCATCTCATTTAAAACACATGCAAAACACACCAAAAAGATCATGACAAATAAAGATTGAAGTCTCAGAACTTGTCCTGAAGCATAAATTTTCTTTGAGACATGTATTAACACAAAATTATTTGAAGGCAGAGACTGGCCGGTGTACAAAAATGCCAAAATCATGCTTGATTTTAAACAGATCTTAAGCAAAACCTGCTGCACATGTATTAGTTTTAGAATTGTAAAAAGGCATAACCCCAGCAGGATGTGGAAACATGCTGCAGAGGAGTGTGAACCCTCTCAGGAACCCCTTGCCCACCCTGCCCTGACGCCAGGCTGTGTGGCACAGGAGAGCTCTGGTGCATCGGACCAGCCTCGTGAGGAAGCATCACTGGTGTGGCGTGGCTGCGTACGTCCTGCATGTGTTTCTCTTCTCGTTCGCCTCCTGTACGTGCACACACGGGCTGCTGGGGTTGCCCTGTGGGCACAATGTCTGTACAGCTGGGGTAATTTCCTACTGCCTCGTCATTTTCCTCACTTTCTGGGGTGGGAAATCTCTGTAAAAAACTTCTCTGAACATACCTGCAGAACATAAATTTCCAGGAAGGCGGCAATGCTGATAGTAGTTCTGCCTTTTCTCAACCTCTTTTGCAGCAAAGCATTCTGATAGTGAATATATTCAACTATAAATAATAATAAACTTTACAGAAAGGAAATGAATATTTTTATACATCTTGGTTCGACAGACTCTAGTTTAATTCTAAGCCCTTCATTTGAGAAATCAGTTGTGAGGTTGATCACATGTCAAAGTATCCAAGCCAATGAATTTATGTTGATGCTATTTCAAGAACAAGTAGGAAGTGCAATTTAAAGAGATAAGACCAGCAAAGAACAGAGCATTTGAATATTTTCTTCTACAGGTGATTAAAGATCTAATTACTGTTAGTAAAAGCAAACCCTTTGTGTCAGAAAGAGTGCTTACTTCAGGGGCTGCAGATTAAAATAATCTAGTTAGTCCTTTTTATATTCAGGAAAAATATTAGCCCATAAATTCTTTTATACTTTCACTGAAGATATTTTTGGAACGACAATAAATTTCTCATTACATATAATACACTACTGTCTGATTTTTTTTAATTTTTACCTTAAAATTATGTCTAAATGGGACAGTCCAATTATGTCTGATTTAATGTTCTAATGTAATCCTGTGTGATTACAAGAAAGGTCTCAGCTTATTTAACAAGTGACATTTTGAATTTATGACACAAGTGATATTGGAAGTATAGGACCTGTGGGGAGCCAATTAAACTTTCCTGGACATCATCTGCTTGACCTCCTGCCACTAGCCTGCCACCAACCTGCCACTAACCTGCCACCGTGCCTATAGAAATAATCAACTTGCTGTGCAGTGGCTGGGAAAGTGGAGCTTGTCCAGGGCTGTATATTTTAGGAGAGCAGAAGAGGAAGATGAAAGAAAGATTTCAGTTGTTTCCATTACTGACCTCGTCAAAACAACCACCCTGTGGAAACAGCCTGGCCTCCTTGGCTGGGGTGTCCCAAGGTCTCAACGCCAGGGAGAGGCTGTGGCCAAGTAAATATGTATTAACCTTAAAGGCCAGAGAAGCGAACTCAGCACGTCCTCTGTCACCTGCACCAGGTTCCCTCCCTTTTGTACAAAACTGATGTGAAAGGCGAAATTCTGTCTCCGTCCATTCTCGTTGTTTCAATGCATCCATGTGAGAATGCAGTGTCAGGCAGAGCAGAATTCAGCTCGCAAAGTCAGTGGGGATGGTAAAGATGTGTGAGGAAGGTTGACCCTGGATGGGCTGTCAGAGCTCAGGTAGAGAGCTACTAGAGCTGGCAATTAGGAAAGCTAGCTTTTAATTGCAAATGAAGCAGATTTGTTCAGTGATGGACATGGAACAGAGTGATGACTCTGTTAAAGCGTCGTTTTCAGGAGCAAAACTTGCACTTGAAAATGGATTTATTGGAATTTTTATAGCTGTACTTCTGGTCATGAGATATTGATTTTACAGCTAGATATAAATGAGTTAAAATAAAAGATAAAAAAATCCTAAGCTTTATCTCAGTGACCAAAGCAATGTCTGCTATAGAAGACTTTTGCTCATAAAGGCATACCAGTATTGCTCTGTCCTGGCACAGCAGTCTTTGTGTAGCCAGACCATACAAGGAAAGTTTTGTATCACTCCAGTAAAGCCGCTTGCAGAAGTCGAATAGGCTTCCTAGGAGAAGTGCAATTTTAGCAGAATAATTCTGTTTATATAGCAGCTTTCACTGGTGCAATTATGATGACTAGATATTACACTCCTCTTTCTCTGCACCTGAGAGGATTCATTGCTGTGCCAAGAAAACCTACAGACCAGGCCAGAAGCAAAAGTTGAGTTAATTAGAATACAGATAAGCTCTTTATGACTTACCTCTGCTTCGCCACTCTTATTACACAAGCAAAATGAAAGTCATCTCATTATGCTAGAAACTGTACCAGCGCTCAGCTTCCTGATACTGGTTTCTAGCTGGAAACCAGCTACAGGGATGGATATAGCGAAGAACAGGCAGGTACGGACAAGGAGAGAGCAAGGGAGCAGCCAGTCATCACAGGAAATATGATAATCTTTCGATCTCGTGCTGTATCCAAATAAGTTAAACATTGCAACCAGCAACAACAGTATCACGAGCAAACCCTCATTCTGCCTCAGCATGTGCTGCGACCATTTATACATTCCCCTTCAGCCCTCAGAAATCTTATGCTTGTGTTATTTCTTTGTTGCTTGTTTGTTTTTCTCTCCTTCACTGCAGACCGGCTCTGCTGGTCCCACAGTCTGGCTGTATTAGCTCTCACCCAGTACAAAGCAGAGTGTGCAATGTACTTTTACAGGGCATTTCAGCATCAACTATTTTTCACTCTGGATTCCCTCTACCCTGTTTTGCTCCATAGCCTTTCCCAGTGCAGTGATGAACCCGTCCTCTGATCAGCTTTACAACGTCACCGACAGTACTGCTCCACAGATCAGCCAGGGTTGCTGCAGGATCGTGGTGATTTTATGCCTCCAGCCTGCCACTTCCCACTGCCCCAACTACCCGATGATGCCAGTCCCAAGGTTGTTTGTAAACTGGTATGTCTAGTACCGCCAGCAGGCTGGCCTGGGTTGTAAATTTGATGTATTTTGTACTTAAGTAGGAGTGTCAACTGTTAAATCCATTCCTTGCTAAAAATAAAAGCTACATAATAAGCCTGATACTGTAGATCACTTTAAACCAGATACTGTAATCCCCACTTGAGACAGATACATGACCTATTAAATTAAACATAGATTCCCTCAAATTGCATGCAGAACCTCTCTCAGATCAGACGTTACATGACTCCATTACTTTACCCCGTAAATAGAAATATTGAGCTCCTGTATATATTCAGACATGATGTATATCGTCACTTACCAGCTTTTGTATATGCATGCTGCATGAGCAGAGGTGTGCCTTGAAACAAAAACAATGTTGACAATATTGTCAAACCGAAATACTTGATACCATCTTCCTAAACATGTAGTTAGTTTTGTTAACAAAATAAGTCTTTGTTTTCTGAATAGGTGACACCTATGGCAGGTAAGGGAAAAAAAATGCCACCCCTATTGAGGTGCTGATAAATTATTTTGGGGACCTACATTTGAAAACTGAGCTTAACAACTGGGAAAGAATCCCAGAGCTGACAACCTTGGGAATGCCCTTATATTTGAATAATTCCACTGAGATCTTCTAGATTTTTTTCAGGGAAAACACACACTTCTGTAGAATTTGCAGCTCAATAAGCTCTGTTGTTGCTGTTGTAGCTGTATTTCACATCTTTCTGGCTGTCTTCACTCTACATTGAAGGGGAGCTTTGGCAATTTATGTGAGGGAAATGTTGAGAAGAGCACTAAGGTGACACCTGGAAAGAATACATTGACCTGTGAACTGGTCTGGAGAGAGGTTTTGATCACACCAAGACTTCAGCCTCATCTTTTCATGGTTCTTGAGATGGACAGAAGAATGAATACTGTCTTCATGTGGATTACTGCAGAACGAAAGAAACAGGTTATGCATATTTTATGCCTGTGTGGCACCTACTTGGTGTGCTTTACCACTTACTGAGCATGGGCTGGCCATTGCATTGTATCATTACGTACAGGGTTAAACCAGATTACTGCTGCGTGCCCACACCCAGCGTTTCACAGCTGCTCTCTGGCTTTGGCACACGATCAGGGCTTCCTTCCAACATAGCTCAGCAAAACTGCTACCTCCATGTCTTGCAGCAACTCTCATTTATTTATGCAGATTTATCACCACACCTATCAAGCTCCTTGCTTTTACATGTTTTTTTTCCCTTTTTTTTTTTTTTTTACTTCTCACAAACTTACTCATCTCCTCAGCTGTATTTCTGAGGGCTCGCTACAAAACTGGGGCTCTTGCTACTCTTTGAGGATATTCCCACATAAAGCTCCAAATCAGGAATGCTGAAAGGGATCAAATGCATCTGAAAAACAAGCAGCCAACTGACCAAACAAATGAATAAGCAAAAAACTAAGCAGGTTATGTGAGGCCATCGTCCAGGTGGATGCAACAAATAACGCTTGCACTTCTAGAACGAGGATAAATCAAGATGATGCAGTCTGTAGCAATATTACAGGGGTAGTATTTTCCCACGCACTGAAATGAAGTTCTCTTGAGCAATTCCTGCAGTGGATGAGTCACTGTCTGTCTTGGATGGTTTATTCAGAATTATTTCTGTTCAGCAAGAATGGAGGAGAAATCTTCGTCTCCACTGTATGTGAGCCCTCATATTTGCCAGTACCGTGCTGACGCAATCCAGCATTTCACTCCGCAGTCACACTCAAGTTATATTAAGGTGTCTCTCAGTAAGTGTGTAGTTTTCCAAACAGCACATCCATTTTTGGAAGCAAGGAAGCTGAATGTACTTTATTTTTTTGCAGGAAGATCTGCTCCTGAGCTCTGTGTTGCACATCAGGCACTGAGGCTACACAGGTCATAGTAAAAGGTCTGTGAATGGGGAAAGGCAGCTGGTGGCAGTGGGAAGTGTGACGTCTTTCTCAGAGATCATAGCATTGGAGAGTAGCTGTGACTGGGAAGAGCTGAAGCCATTCTTCTGTAAGAAAGTGTGAAGCCAGCCTATATATTGGTGAAATAACTTCAGGGATATGCTCCAGCAATAAGACATGACAAGCTGTGAATTACAGCGCATTAATTCAAGCCTAGCGTATTGTCAAGTATGGGGGCAAAGGGCTAAGAGCCATCCATGCAACTAGGTGTGAATTAATTCACACTAGTTCACACACCAAAGTGTCTTATTGTGGTAATAGATTTAATACTCCTAAAATGTTATTTTAAAATATCTATATATTATTAATTAAGATGTAAGACTTACACCTCCAGAACACTGAATTATATCTCAATGAAACCATTGCTCAAAATTCTTATTAACCCAGAAGGTCGCTCAATTTCTCCTGCCCATTTCATAATAATAAATAGTATAAACTGTTCAGACCATTCCATCTCTCTGTTACAGGAACTATCACCATCAAAAGGGAAATCCCTCTTCCTGTATGCAAAATTAATGTTCAAGTATGTGGTTGGGTAAATGTTTCCTGCATGTAGATATTCAGCCATACATTTCTGGATTTCTCTTTGATAAGTATGTGCTGGCTACTGCTGAGTGCTTATGTGCAAAAAATGTACCAAGAGGAAAGGCACCTCTATACAAACTCTAATCAATGAATTTCACTACCGTAAATTCATATTTCCAAAGTGCTTGCATTGAAATGAAAGTCATTATGGATGTGCCAATTAGTAAGAAAAATACATTGGGCTTTTATCTCTTGCCAGTGGAGGTCAAGGAACTCTAATTTTAATAGAGTGTCATCCAGAGAAGAGCTAAAAAACATTGGGTGGAGCCCAGCCCTGAGGAAAGCCTGTTGAAGCTGATGGGAATTGCCCAGAGTGGATCAAACTCATTCACTTCTACCAGGAATGAATCTGGTCCCCTGGGAACAGTTAAATATTAAATCCATTTCTGGTTTTTGTTTTGTTTTGTTTTTAACTGAGTCTTGGGCTTCTGAGCTGTTTATAAGAGAAAATGATATAGTAAATTATGTAAGATAAATGATACAGTCTGGCAGTGTGAGAAATCTACTATTCGTAACTAATTCTAATTTTTTAAGCTACTGTATGTCATAGCTAAAGCGGTACATGCTATCACTGAGCTGTCTTTGAGATTTACTACTTGTGTTAGTGTTTCATCTCTGGTTTGTTTAAAATGTTTGGGGGGCTTGAGTCTACAGTGCTGTGTTGAGGCTGTGAGCTGCATATAAAAGGCTGAAAACACCCTTCTGCAGCTGGGCAGGTGGGCAGAGAGGTCTGCTGGGGAGGCAAATTGAAGTAAATGACCAACAGTCATTTAAATGTTTCTGTATCAGGAGACAGCTCTGTCAAGGGGTGACACTGCAAGGCTTTGGCGTTGGTGAAGACAAGCTTTCGCGGACCTGGAGGGAGCAGAAGCAATCAGATCTGAGGCTCAGTACAAAGGCAGCCACGAGAATATGTGCCCTCCACATGCTGGCTAGGCAGCCCTGTCTCCTCTTAAGACAGAAGGCTTCCAAGGAAAGGTTTTTACATTTTATTGATCTTTGTCTTTTATCTTCCTCTGCAGCAAACCTTTCCGACAGCACCAACATTTTATTAGACAGTTACACTGTTGTGGCTGCTGGATGATCCTTACCGAGTACACCTTACCTAGGCTGTGCCTTTTTTGCCTTAAAAAACAAGTTAATAAACTATATAGTTATGAGCTTTAGTTGCATCACGTTCAAACTGCTCTCTCCGAGAGGCCGTGTTACCCAAGATATGAGCAGAGAGCACTGCTCTGACCTCATTTACTGGGCAAGCAGGAGCAGTGCTGAGCTGCGGACCCTGGAGCACAGTGAAACCATTGTCTGCTTCCAGGACAAGCCGCGGAGCCTGAGCCGCAGGAGCGTAACCTTGGATGTCCGTTAGTGTTTCAGGCTGTGTTACACGGGTAAGCAGTGAAAGGAGACAGTATCTAAGCATCTGGGAGAAAAGTCTATGACAGGTTTATTTGATATTTTTACTGGAGCCCATACAATTACTGGAATACCTGGATTTATTTGAATGGAAGTATTATAGAAATATTCTCTCCAGTGGTTTCCTGCATGGAGAGGAAATTTCATTTTGCAGCCAAAATTTTGTCAGAGGGTCACAACCTCTTTCTCAATGCTGAAAAACTGCTGGAACTCACCCTCTAATAAAATGAAAGCCTTCCAAACAGATTAACCCCCCCTGGCCCACAACAGAGGGTCCCCCTGCGCCGTGCGCTGCCCGGGGCTGGGGTGGGAGCGGGAGGTCAGCGCGACACACATCAAACCCTGCGAAGGGCGGCATCCTCACCGGGACCTGCTCTGGGGCTCTGGGCTTGGCAAGACAGGCAGAAACTGGAAATACAAACACAAAATGTATCTTAACTCTGTTTCTGAAGGCAGAAAACTCCTGGTGAGGGAATATCACCCTGACTCCGGCATGGGCAGGCTCTGGGGGGTGTCAGAAAAAGAGCATCACAAATACAGCTGAGGAGAAGGGGCACAGGATCCTGACTTGTGCAAAATCCAGCCAGGGTTTGTTTCTCACTGGATTATTTCTGGTTGCTGTCTTCTAAGTGAAACCTTTTAAACATGCAAAACATGTGGCTAAAATGGGAATTCAGAAGTACTGGTCTGCACACTTTGAAGTGAAACTGAAAATTTCGTTTTGGAAATCTCGATGGCCTGGTACAGCCTTGCTCTGCCCTGTTTCTTTTCTGTGGAAGCAGCTGCCGAAGCTGTCTCCGTGCTAGTGTGGATAAAAAACACAAGCTAGTGACAGAACAAGCCTGTCCCCTTTTTTTTCCAGCATCTGAGTTGCCAGACTAGATCAGAGCTAGAGTCCACCTAGTCCGGTTTCCTGTCTCTGATAGCAGCCAGAACCAGATGGCTTGGACAAAAACACAAGAAATCTCAGTTTTGGCAAAAAGGGAATAATCTACCCCCCTTGATGGGTTCATCTTAATCTCTAGGAGTGGGAAAGTGTTTGAAACCCTGAAGTATGAGCTTTTACATCCTTTCTATGACTCTCTTAGCATTAATTATCATAACTCTGTCACCTCTAAAAAGTTGTAACATTTGGCACTGTGTCAAGAGCAAAGCGTGTTGAAAGAAGAGAACAGGACTTCTAAAAAAGTTGAGGCACTGCTGGGATTATTGACTCAAGGACCTCAGTGAGGGAACATAACACAGAGTCATGTTTCCCAGTAATAACATGGGTGGTTGACTTCCCAGCATAGGGAAAAACTGGAAAAATTGGAACTCATGTTGTTTTGGAGAGAGCCCAAGAAGTTACTGGAGATTTACAATTAGATCATGCAGAAACTGTGGGCTGATTTGGTTTCATTTTTTCAAACAGATGTTGGAAAGGTCCCACAAGAGGTGGTGTGGAGGGTGGCTATACTGGTAACTGAAATAAGTGTAGCTAATTCCAATTTAATACTGTATTTTATGTGTTACAATCACTTTCCTAAGTGTAAATACCAAGCATATTGATTATTCCATGGTAATTTTCAAGCCTTATAATTAAGTCGTTTTCCTTCAAAAGAACCTATAGAGTTGTGGCTCAGATTTTCAGCAGGCATTTCTCCTATTGGCAGCGACATAATCTATTCCATTGTCACTGATGAGCTCTTCTGACTGAGAGGGAAAGTGACAGTAACATCTATATAAGCTCATCTGGAATGGGCCAACTGCATATTGCATTAAAATATGAAGTGGAGAGCAGTCTCGCGGGGCCAAGGTTAACAGTTTCTTTCCATCTGTAATTCCTGTCATTCCTGGGTGCAGCCTGTAAGCTGTCATGTATCACAAGCCTTTGTGGAAGACATGTGAATTGCCAAGAGCTGACCACAGCAAGACAAATACAAGCTGTTCTGGGACTACTGGTCAGTGTGGGTTTGTACAGTAGAATTTAATTTTTTTCTGGGACACTGGAGACTGTCTT
The DNA here is from genome assembly GCF_000699245.1 of Pterocles gutturalis. NCBI lineage: Eukaryota > Metazoa > Chordata > Aves > Pterocliformes > Pteroclidae > Pterocles > Pterocles gutturalis. The sequence goes on along the minus strand of NW_010100711.1, from coordinate 115,542 downwards.
GGGGTGGGGGATAGCACATGGAGTAGTATCTGATAGACTGTCTCAGACTGTTCATCTTATTTGCTGTCTCAGGTGGTGATTTCTGCTTTCCTGTGCTGGACTACTGATGCTGCCAGCCTGGCATTACCCGATTGTCCTTAAGGACAATTATTTTGTGTGATTATATCCTTAATTATATCATGCAGTTCCCAGGAAGCAAGCAGACTATTTTCTCCTCTGTCCACTGTTAACAAAAACCCAGTATCACCACCAGCACTAAATACTGGAGTCAGAAATCATATTACTTAGAAAACAATGTCATTTTTTTCATAAAAAAACAAACAGAACAAACCAAAAGCATAGTTTTGATGTTCTCTGGTGTTTATTCTGTAAATACTGGAAGACACAGAAAGCCCTAACAGGGACAAAGCTCAGCTGGAGAACCAGTGCCCCACAGAGCTCCCTCTGGATGCCCTGAAGTCCTGCCTGCAGAGCACAGACCATCAAATCCCACTGGGGCTGACCCTCTCTTCTTGTACAGGCACCTACCAAAAATAAATTCTCCCCATGTTTCTGACAAAGCACAAACAAGCTTCTAGAAGTTTTGCAGTGGTATCAATGTCCTCGCTAAAAATAGAGCTTCGGCTCTTACTGAGCGTAACATCAGGAAACCATCATCATGTTGTTGAACCTGCTGACATGGTGTTTCTCCCATACTCTGGAGCTGAAGATTAGCCAACCCTTTCATTCCTCCATTAGTCACCTGTCATATTCAGAAGATAGTAACCATGAAACAAGCAAGTTGGTGACTCTTGCAGCAGTTCAGCATATTCGTGCTTCCTAACATGGCTGTAAACTGTTAATATTTGTGTTTCTAAAGCAGAGGACTTAGTTGTTCCTGGCACATTCTTCCTGTCCCACCTCAATGCAGACAGCTGTGCTACGTAACATCCACTGTTTGAAGGTGATTAAGGGCTGATGCTTAATCAACCATGGCTCACTTTTATAAAGTTCAGTGGGAACTGACCGTACTCACAGCCTTGAGGCTAGGGTGCGAAACGGCTGCGCTAACCTTTAGGCACCGCTGAAAGTCTGCTCTGATGTGTATTTAGCAAAGTGAAATGAAGACTATAGAATAATCAATCCCTCTACTCTCTGACAAGTCAATTGCTTATTTTAGAACTGTCTTGGCGGGTTGATTATTTAATTTCCTTGAAAGCAAGAAAAATAATCATTGTGAAAGTTGCTAATGTACACCAGGTGAAATGCAACTAAACTGTTCATTCCAATATTCACATTAGCCAAAATATGCTGACAGTTTTGTATTTTGACCCTTTGCTCCTTCCCTGTCACAAAATAGTTATAAAAATGATTAAACAATTTAAAACTATTGAATTCTAATTTTTTAAATGATTGACTTGACATTTCAATTCATTAGCTTTCAACCTGAATTGAAATTTATTCCATGGTCCTTTTCTTCATTTGTTATGTTCCAACTTCTCTGTTTACATGATTGTCACTAAATGAAGAAATCATTAACCAATGCTTTAATTGAATGTCATGTTTTGTATACAGTGCACTACAAAAGGACTCTGTGTGTATTCACTATAAAACAATCAAAACATACGGAATTTGACTTTTCTTCTCTCATTCTCCTGAATTTCAATACAGTTCAAGATTTTCATAAAGCTTTTTCATAAAAGCACAGGTTCATGTGCACTTAAATAACATTGATGAAATCATAAAAGGAAGTTGTAATTATACTGTCAAATTTATTTTATTTCTTCTGTGCATTTCTAGCAATATTTAGGGCTGCTTTATGTTCCTGCTACCAGATAAACCCAACTTGATTGCAAACTGTAAATTAAATAATCAGTTTACTCTTTACAAGCCTTGCCCTTTCACAGCTTCTGAGTTCACTTGCGTTGTGGTAAAAGAATACCAATTGCCCTTTGGTGTTACTCCCAGGAATGATTCGGGTGAGTTATGTGTGCCAAATTGCCATTTCAGGCCCCTGTGTCTAAACCTTACACGCTTTCACCACCACAGCTGTTGAAGGGGAATGTAATGTCTACTTGGGCTTCACCGGGAAAGTGCTCCCCTGCCAGCAGTGCCTCACTCTCCCCAGAAATGAATATATTTGTTTCTCTCTTCTTTAAACCTCCCTAGGGTGCACAAAGCAGATGTCCGTCTCTGGCGCCCTTACAGGGGACATGCCACGCCGTACCGTACTATATCATACTAGTGTTCTTGGGAAGATCTAAAAGAAATCCAAGCAGCCCACATTTTCTGCCATTTGGACATGATGAGCTCTCAGGATCATCTCTAGACCTAATTTGATGTTCAATATGCACAGGAGTAAAAAACACCCATGAGCAAGGGTGAGTGTGGCTCCATGAGCATGTTAGACTGATTAATCGGTGGAGTAGAGAGACTTGAGCTCTGCTCTTCAGTGTCTGTTTTGGTTTTATTTTTTTTTTAAGCACTGGCCCTGTATTTCTAGCAGGACTGTGCAGCCATCTAATTATACACAAACCAGATTTTTTTCAGTCAGTATTACAGTCAAGTGTTTTCTTTACCTGTGAGTTGAAACTGGCACAAATTTTTTAGTCAATGACTGCATCTGCATTAATGTTCCTGCAGCACAGAATACAAAGGCTGAGTTATTCAAAAAAAGAGGTATGTCCATGGAAAGGATCCAAGCTAATCAAAGGGAAGCAATTTCAATTATATAATCAAACAGTTATATTTTAATTATAATTGTTGCCACAGGGCAGCCCAGGACTACTTTGTGTGAACTTCTACTTAAATGTTTATTTCTGAATAAAAATATTATAAGACATCTAGGGCAATTTCATTATTATTAAGAAACTAAAAAGAATCTATAGTTAGCTAAGGGACCAGTGCAATTACCTACATCATCTTTCAGAACAGTAAAATGTAATAATAAGCCACAATGAGAAACTGGAGCCTTAGAAATGAGTCAGATGGCACTAAAAGAGATTCACTGACAGGGAGTTCAGGGCTTACTGAGCTGTTATTTATTACAGGGCTAGTTTCTTTAAGCTAGAATCGTGAAAACAGAGCAACAAAAAATATTGCACCAGAATTAATTGCACAGATTCACTCTTCAAGCAGAAATAGACTATCAGGAAGTAGTCTTAAAATGAAGTTTGGAATACAGAGAGTTTAATTCATCTCCCTAAATCTCCAGGGAAACCATCGTTTCCCTGACAGAGGGCTGAGCATGACTCAGACCCCCCTCCTCTTTGCAATCCTCATTCCCCCCCACTATTCTATCCACCCCTCTGGACGGTCACGGAAGCTCTTCTGGAGTCCGCTGACCTCTGCTTCTGCCGGAGCTGTGCAAGTATGCTTTGATGAATATCCAACTTCAAGCTTTTCTGATGCATAAAGCAAGCATTTTGACTTTTAACAGGATGGTTGAGTGAAAGAAAGGCTTTCAGTGAGAATCAATCAACTGCCATTGCAATCCAAGGGAACAACAATTTGAATATAGATGAGAGGCGTATTTAATTTGATTTTAGAGTTTCGATGGAGTTTTGTTGTCACTAAGGAGCAGAGCTCAGGCCTTCTCTTGCCCTCGCCCTGTTTCCCCTTTGGTGCAGCAGACACGGGTTATCAACAGGCTCCTTCCAGGCTGGGGCCCATGGGCACAGGCTTTGCAGAATACTCTGAAAACCTGGCCATATTCCACATCCTATCACATCAGAGTACAAAAAACCAGGCCTTCATAAATTCTGCATGACGACAGAGAGGAAACAGCAAGAATGCACCCTATGGCTTGCAGAGGACTGGTTTTGTCTCTTTGAAGTGGGGTTGTGCTCCACAGATAACAAGGAACAAAGCAACTGTGGCCAACACCTGGAGAAATTATACCTTTTCTGAATGTGGGCTATATTGCTTGGGAATCTAAAACCACACTGGAGAATGTAGGAAAAAGAGAGGTTTATTCAGTAGCAAAATATCTACTTTGTTTTGGATAGGAACAGCAGAATAAACCTCTTGAGAAAGCTTTTGTTTTATTTTTAGTGTTGCTTTTTGGGAATAAAATTGGACCAGAGGAAAGTACATTCTTCATTTCTTAGCCCAAATTGTCATCACTCCCTACACACTTTTGCATCAGCAGCATGATTTGGCTGTTCTTTGGTCAGCCTTTTCTCAGCCCCAGTGACTCAGCTTTAGAACTGACCGATCACTGAAACGCTTCTCACCTCAGGGAAAACGTTTAATCTAAATCCTCAGATTGGAACAGAATTGTCCACACACTGATTCAGACCCCACCAGGACAGTACTTTAAATCTCCTGATCATACCCTGCCCCCGACTGTACACACAAATTTTCTCAAAAGTCAAACAATGATCCAACAATGATGGAAATTCTGTCAATATTTCAGAGTGACAAAAGAACCCTGGACACAAATGTTAAAAAAAAAAAAAAAATAAAGGAAAAATTTGTAAGATTCAGTTAGATGCATTATTTATGCAGAAAGGACACAAAAGGAAACATAATATGGATCCTTAATGTAAATTTTACTTGCTTTCTGCAGTAAATGAAAATTAGAAACCACACTGAAAATGCTCTAACAGTAGGTTGAGGCCATCTTTTTAACATCTCATTGCCTTGAGAAATTTACATTCTGTTTTCAAGAATAATTGCTAGCCTGAATCATCACATGCCTTGATCTGTAGACTAACCTATGCAAGAGCTTCTGCTATTGCTGCTGCAAAAAAAATTATTCCAGGATGGTACTGGAAAAATTACAAATGGAGGAATTTTCTGATGGTACTTATGATCTTATTAACATTCCTCAACAACTAGATCTAAAATACCAGCCTCCAAAGTTTACTCACACTGGACCATCAGCTATACATGCTGCTTTGCTTCTTATGCAACTGCTATTCGCTTTACAACTATTGTTTTTCCTTGAACACAGCCACTCAGAAAAGATGTTTCATGCTTGCAATACAATTTATTTTTAAAAAGTATTTCTTGCCTGAACCACTGCCAAACAGCTGATAGTTTCACTTTATAGTTTCATTTAACATTGGTTTTATATTACAGAAAGCACAGAGAAAAAAAAAATGCATGGAAGTCTTAGGGCAAAATTCTGCTCACCTTCTTCATATACAGGCACATATTAATTCAGGACAATCCCACTTTGGAAATCTACCATATGCAGCAGGATCATTTAGTTACCAAATAATTACTGCCTTCAACGAGAGCCTTTTCTGCACAAGATCTGCTCAGCCTGGAGGGACAGCAGCAACCAGTTAGTTTCCCCATTTCATACACCAGTCTGTGCCAGGCCCAGCAAAAACCTTGGAATGATTGAAGGAAGAGTTGCTGTTGCCTCATTTCTGCCATCCTACCCTGGGAGCCAGCTCTCAGTCTTTTTGTTCCATCCCTTGCCTCCCCGCAGTCTTCCTAACCCTCTGCACAGAGCCGTACGCAGGAACCCGGTTACAAAAGGGTTTGAGAGTGGTGCTGTCCGTGCGTTATGTGGTTTCTCTTCTCCTGGTAGCATCCTAGTGTTTCCAAAGGCAGTTTTGCTGTCACTGTCCTAACGTTAATACTATGATTAATGCCACAACATTCCACTATAATGTTATACATCTCCTGGGCTTGTAGAACAACACACAGCACCTTGCAGATACACCTCAGACAGATCTTCACAAAATTTGTGTAAGATCTGACCTTTCCTCTGGAAATAATGCCGCCTTGAACCCATCATCCCACACTCAGGCAGAACAGGCGTACCCAGTTCTTTTACATAACCTCATCACAAGCTCTCTTTCAAATGTTTGCATCACATCGAACTACATTTGCCACATGTTTTTATGATATAATGAGGGACCATACGCAGCACAGGAACTATAAGCCTTAATGGTGAGGTTCTAAACACATTGTCCTGGTATCACGGACAGCCAAATATTTGTTTTGGCTGGTGGCATTCTGGTAAATTTGCCCATGGTTTGGCGGAGTGGTGGCCACCAGGACTGTAAATCATCTGCCACTCTTCAATGTTTCTAATCACAGCCAGGGCACGCATCGTTTTTGCACTTTAGTGAGGGCAGATGTTTTGATAGATACTAAACACTTTCTGAAAACTGGATCCTTTTTGAGTGTTTCAGGTTAGGATCTCTAAACCAATAGCCAATTTATACATATTGAGTAATTTTTAAAAGTGTATATATTTTGTAACACTTGTATCGGGTTTAAAAATTTTTAATTAAGTCACATGAAAAGACATAGAGAAAAAGACTGAGTCATCAGCTCTCTTTCATATCCCCTTGTTTCACCAGCTGTGGATGGAGGAGGTCTGTGGTATCCCAGAAGTGCTGTTTTACCACTTACCTTGCTTTCCCCTCACCAATAAAAGCTGAGTCAGCTTTGATGTTCTGGTCTTAATTGATACAGCACATTGTGTCCCACAAGACAGACTATGGCACAACTGGAACACAATTAAAAGAAAAACCCAGGGACACTCGAAGGACAGGTTGACACAATAAAAGGGAAAGCAGGCAAGTGTGCCACACCTGCTCCTGACAACTGGACTCCTTGATGAGTGATTAATGTATATGACAGGTCTGGAATAGAGTTTGAGTAAACAGATAATTAAACAAAAGTCCATCAAAAAGTGCAAGGCACAAATTTAGTCTGCCTCACCAATGGGGAGAAGGCTGCAACACATCATAAGGCACTTGATCTTTCCAATGCTTTCTTTCCAATGTTTCCCATGTCACAAGTTTCAAATAAATCCCTGAAATGGGATGTAAAGCTAAATTGTCAGAATTGTTTGCTAACCGAAAACAGAAAATCATTAAGCTGGTTCAGGTAAATTAAATATTTTTATTTGAGACCTTTCTTTTCCTTTTCTCCATTCGGCTTCTAAGTTTAAGTTAATCTCCCAAATTTCTCAGTAGAAGATTATTAGTAGTAGGGGCATATTTTTGACACGAATGTTTTGAGATCCAAAATTCCATAAAACTGAGTTTCTTTCCAAAACATTTTGGATTTGATACATTGGCATCTCCCAAGGATGTGAAATAAACCAAAACACTTTATGGAAAACATCTACACCATACGGTCCCCCATAAAGCAGAGAACAGCATCTGTGGGACCGTAATTCTTCTGCACAGGGATGCACAGCGCAGACACCATCCCATCCCTGTCCAACACACCGGGAGGCAATGGCAGAGATTTTAGGGTAGGAGGGAGATAGACATCAATGTGTTCAACTAAATAGAAGTTTTGCCCACATCTTGTTTTTCCTGGTGGTAAATTGGATCATCCCAGAAGTTTTGCCCACATCTTGTTTTTCCTGGCAGTAAATTGGATCATCCCGTCCTCTTTGAGGACCTTCCTTGTCCCACAGCTCACACACACAACAGCCCCTCGTCCCACAGGTCTTTTATCAACTGACAACCATGTGCTGCATTTCTCAGACAAATTCTTCTTCACCTACAGCTTAAAAAATCATAAAAGAAGACATCTGCAACAGTTTAGCCTCCCTGGCATGACACAATCAGTAACGGCCACTGGCTCCTAACTTGTCAGAGCACACTCCGTTTCCATGTAATTGAGAAGCAGACTAAGTTTGCACAGATTATATGGCTGGTTTAATGAAGTTTAGTAAAATGAGCTCATTAATGCAGCTTTCAAAGGAACTTCCATTTTCTACATCGCAAGGCATGATTTTACAATCTTTCAGCACTAAACATTAAAATCTCTCCGATTCTGCCACGCTGCCAAATCACAGAGTGCATGTGGAAACTCCAGAAGTTCCTAAAATTGCTTGTGAAATGCAATTGTCATCCTCTACTTACGTGAGCTGGGGCCACAGCTGGCACTTCCCTAACTGTGGGTGGGATCTGCTGCTTTTACTCCCATTTGTTTGGTTTAGGAATACAATGAGGAATGCAGAACTTTAAAAAAAAAATAGGAAAATCAGAACGGGACTCAGATAGTTCCTAATGATGCCATATACATAGACACACTTTCATGGTTTTTTAAACACCCCCAGTCGAGTGCTTGCTGTATGATTTCTAATTTCTAACACACAGTTGTTCTATCACATCATTTGAAACCTCCCCAAGGTGATTTTGAAAAGAGGTGTTTTCTTTGACTGTCGGTGCAGCAGTGGAAAGAAGCAAGCAGGTGCTGCTGCGGAGGGGAGCATGTGAACCACACGCTGGAGGAAAATATCTAACACAAAGATTTCTCATGTCTCTGTAAGATACGCAGAAGTCAATTAACTTGCTTATAGCTTGTCATACAAAAAACCCAATCATCTATTGTCTTGGACATAACGGAAATTAATTTTTTCTTCACTCAGTGGCATGATGACGCTTGTGAAGTTGCTGTTATCAGAACAGGAAAAGCCCATTGGAATGATAAAATGTGTCATCAGATCATTGGCCCAGGTATCTGCCATATTTTATTTGAAGCATGAAGACTGCTGGAGGTGGTTAAGTCTCTCCAGACGGCTGTTTTAAAATAAAGCCTGCCTAGCTGCGTGTAATGTAGATCTATATAAAGCAGGGGGCTCAACAGTTTTGGAGACCACTATTGTAGGGCTTCACATCATGTCAATATGGAAAAAAAAAAAAACCAAAGGAAAAGAATGAGGAAAAAGGAAAAGTTGTATTTGAGAGGAGTTTGTTTTCTTGCTGACAGCAAGCAAACAGATGGATGGAGCTGGATGGCAGAAAGCATGCTCGTAATCTTTTTCTCATTCCCTTTTACCACAAAATTGGGACATTAACACACCTACGTATTAATGGAAAAAAATCCAGCAATGGTAAAGAGGCTTAGCAGGGTTCCTTTGAAGAAAATAGTGATAATGCTCTAGCTTTTAAAACATCTGAAAGCCACTTGTGAAGAAATTTCATGTTCAGTCTCTAGCTGGCCTTGTAGCCACCCAAACACATGGCAGAAGCAACGGGCAACAACTGGGATGTTCCTTCTCTCCTCTCTTGACAGGGGAGCAGGCTGTAGGCAGATCTTCCTTCATCTTCAGAAGGCATAATCCTGAAGCAAGTTTTCCTCCTGTTGTGTCCCATAGGAGTCAAGAAACCCACCTGGCAGGGGCTAGGAGTCTTGTTCTGAGGAGCAAAACTCTCCAATGACAAGAATAGAGAAGAGCACTTTTGCATTAAAAAGAACTGCGTTCTCCAGAACATTCTTTGGCTAAAATACTGGGGTCAAATGGATAGCCAGTTCACAGTGCAAAAGGTAGTAATTATCTTTAGCTCTCCAAACAAGCATCAATCACTGCTTAATTAAGGCCACAATGTAAACGGGCAGCACTAGACTTCTCTAGAGAGGAAAAGCTCATGTTGTGTACAGTTATTTCCTTTTCCTAACATGTGCTTTGGTTTCTTCCACGTACAGGGGCTTGGGGTGACAAATAACATCATTACTGGAAAAGAGTAAACAGCTCACAGAGAATAATTTACATGATTTAATATAGCTTCACTTTCTGTTCACAGAGTATATGTAAACAGGTTGCGATTTTCTCCAATTATTCAATTGAATTAGCTTGACAATATGTATATATATTAACTTGTTTACATTTTATTGTGATGATCAGTTGCAAAAGACAATATCTGAGATTTAAACTTTGTTGCTCCATTGGTCATTTTAATCATAGGAAAGTACTTCTATCCCCTCTTTAGATAGATATCCCCTCGTCCTGAGGGTGAGGAATCACGTTTCCTACGTTTGTTCAGCACCCAGAGCAATTTAGTTCCAATCCTCCCCAGAACATGTGCATGCTGCCATAACTTGAATTTATGAGGACAACTAAGAAACTGCTATGAATTCGAATTTCACAGTATCCTGGCATTATGGCATGGATCCATGACCATAACAGAAGAGTCACAAAGCAAAAAGTGCAAGTACCCCAAACACTGAAAGGAGCCAACGTCTCCAATATTCGTACTCCTCTTCATTGGTTAAATGGAATAGAATGTGGCATTGTTGTCGGAAAAAAAGTGCAGTCTTTCTCATAAAGAGTCATTCTATCAGTCACCAAAAAACACAGGGCAGTCAGCCATCATAAAACAAAATAGATCTTAAATTATTCTCCAGTGACAAAGACAACTAGCATTTCATTTCCTGAAACATCTTTGACATTTCTGCTTGTTTTTTATTAACTTAGCTGTGGAATTATTTCTCTAATATTTTTCTGATCTCTTAAATTTCAG
>NW_010100711.1:103330-105300 GCF_000699245.1 Pterocles gutturalis | reverse complement strand
AAAGAGTTGCCCAGCTATCCTAGGTTCTTTCAGGTTTCTGCCAATGGGAGAAAATCAATAAGGATGGAAAGCATCGTGCTTAAGATGAATCCCCCTTCATGTCAACTTCCCCATAACCTATAAAGAGTTCTTCTGCATAACTTTATATGCTTGTCACTCTCACTGCTTCTGCTTCAGATCTTTGAATAAATGGTGGAAGAGAAATAAAGAGAGAAAACAGACTCTATAGTGCTGATGGCATTAAGCCTCAGAGATTATTTAGAGTTTATCTCAGCACAGATGGCGATCTCCCAGAGAAGACTCGGACCTTGGTGCATCTAAGTGCTATGCAAACACAGAGCAGAGATGGTGGCTGCCCCACAGGGTTTACAGTCTGAGCAATTACTTTCTGTACAATTACCCTCACTCAATTTCATTTGTAGCTTAAAGCATTGTTCAACATGACCTAGAACATCAATCTGAACTTTGACATAGCGATGAACAGAATTCTTAGTTTGGTGGTTATATCATTACTAGTACCATTCCTATTATTACTGTTATTATTTCACTAGATTAAAAAGTCTAAGGGAGATGGGAATTGGCAGGACCGTCACTTTTGGTCTAGATGTTCCCAGCCCCAATACAACATAAGCAGGCTATTGCTGTAACTGCAGACAAAAAGGTTCAGGAAGAGTATAGAGTGCATAGAAGTACACACTGGATGGCAATTTCCATCTGGAAAACTTCAGCTGGGCATTTTTGGTTGGACTATATCTGAGTTTTCAGCTCATTAGCCATTTTGGTGGAAAGCAGCTGAATAAAGAAATATATGTGAAATCCAGATGTGAAAGATTTCAGTGTTATATGGCAGTTTCTAACTAAGCACATCATGCATAAAAATTGCAATTTCAAGATTGCAACCAAACCAAAGTAAATGGAACATCTTTGAGTGTGTGTATTTTAATAGCCCACACTTGTAGAAAATGTTGGCAATGTTTTTCAGAGAATGGAAAACTTTCTTTAAGTCACAAGTTTTTCTTCTCTCTCAGCTTCTTCTTCTTTTGCTCTCTTTCTATTCAGTACCAATTTGCTGATTTGCAATCCCCAAAGACATGTATTTTCTCTTCTTATTTGACTCCAATTTTGGCTGGACCTCAAACCAAAGCCTGTGTGTTCTCTGCTCAGAGATTCATTATTAAGTACAGTCTAGTGGTTCTCGCATCCTTCCTTTTATTTTCCCAGGCCGAAATCCACAAAGGGACTAATAAGCCCGAAGTGGAACATGGGTGGAATTTAGGCACTTATGTAGAAGAGCATAATTCCTAAAATGTCCTACATAAAGCCTAGCTGGAGTCCCCAGATATCTAAATTTGCATTTCTAAAGTCCGTAGGCATTTAAGTTGTCTATCAAGAAGTGTTGCTTTCCTAGAACAGCACAGTAATTTAGTGCCTCACCTGCTCAGGGGCTCTCCAATTTGTCAAACCACAGTTCAAATCACTGCAGGAGCCAGACCCAGACACCCAGACCAAGCTTAGCACGCATGGATGCCAACGGGTTGTGCACAAAGGCACAGTGGTGAGGGAAGCTTTCATTCAGATGGGTGGTGGTGTCCGTCTTGTCTATGCTGGCTCTGATCTGTCTCTTACACAATATGTAGGAGGTCCAGGCTAAACAACCTTTCAGGAAACGGAGTTAAAACCCTCTGTTTCATCTTGTAAGAGTACCAGTGGCTCTTCTGGGCCCTGGGACTCGCCACTCTTGAAACTGAAGTTGGCAGCTCTGTGCAGGACAAACATTTCCAATTATTTGTTCCAGAAGAAGAAAACTACAACATGCATGACTCAGATACCCTGAACTGGGGTAGAATTTTTAGTCTGCACTCCCAAATTTTTTTTTCAGACATTTTACATTAGATTATCTTTGGAGAGTATAGAGAAAGAATTATATAGGACTTGCTTGAAACATGGAGCGCTTCCCGTAGCCTTGGGGA
>NW_010100711.1:74189-103299 GCF_000699245.1 Pterocles gutturalis | reverse complement strand
ACTCTTTCTTTGCAGTCTTGGTTGACTCGACAAACACCCTTCTGAGGTGCCCATCTTTGCCCATACAAAGTAGTTTAAAAACTTGAATCCAGATTCACAGCTTCCACAGACAGTCAGGCCCTTAAAAGCTAGGTGTAGTGATGACAAGCATCCAAGACTGAGACCATTTATAGAGCTGAGCTTCAGGACAGTGTCCTTCTCCAGGTGAGCAGTCTTTTTAGTGTTTTCAGTCTACAAATCAGAAAACAAAATGTAAATGCTCTCTCTCCCTAGTACAGGGAGATGGACAGGAGTCTCACTCAAAACCAACAGGCACTACGTCTCTGTCACCAGATGAGCAGGCGCGTCTGGTTCCTGAGTACGGATGCTTTGGGGTGCAAGGACTGAACAGAAACTCCAAAATGTTTTGAGCAGATGCCATCCTGATCTGTATGTTCTGGTTACTGAGAAACTGAACTATACTGCATGCATCCCAGCAGATAAGGACAGACACAGCCAGGATATTCATTAATGCTTCCCCTGAGAATATGACACAAAATAGGAAATTAGTAAATTGCCCTCTCACACAGTGCTAAGTCCTAAGTATTCATTCCACACATTTTAGGAGCTTGTTGACAAGCTGGAAGTTATCCAGAAACACTTTTGCAAAGATTTCAAGACTGCAGAACCCATCCCGCAGTTGGAGATGCCAGAAACTCCGTCTGTTCTGGTTCTGCCAGAGAAGGTCAGTGGGTGATTCACTCACGGCCTGTAAGTAAGGAAGAGTAATCCTTATTAGGAAAAACACATTAGTGAAAACACAGAAATTAGGTTTTCCTGTAGAGAGGACAGAAGCTTTTATATTTTTGGCAATAAATAGTGACAATAATGGAGTGATACAACTATATGTCCGCAGTTTGAATGAATTCCTGAGCACCTGAATTCTTTAAATATAAATTGTTTATTCTCTGGAACATGCACTTGGACAATATGAGAGCAAAGACTGGACACAGAAATGAATGGGGACAAGCCTATGGCTCTGTGCCACCAGTAATCTTAAGGGCATTGGAATGGTTCATTCTATTTTTAAGAACCTGTGAATCTTTTGGGAGAAATCCTCAATTATTTGCACCACTATGCAGTATTTTTCCTGTCATAGTTTTACTTTGAATCTTTCAACAAAACATATGATTTTCCTTCTCATTCTCCAAGACTGTCTTTTTGGCAGGGATTGTCAAGAGTTTTTTTATCCTCTAAGGATGTCAGAAGGTTCTGTATTTTGTCAAACTTCACAGTAAATAACTCAAACATTTACTTTCCCTTTTCTCTGGCTGCTTTAGAGAGAGAGTGCAGGACCTTTTCTCCAAGTCAGTATATCATGTCCTGGACATGTAAGGTGGTACTAGGAATGATTTGAATGGTTTCTACAGCACTGAACAAGACATAATTTCAATGAGTAAGACTGCTAAAGTCATTAGTGGCTGCACATAGGCAGCGTGGTGGTCAAACCGTCATTCTGTGCTCAGGATTTCTCTCCTGCTGCCCGCCTCTGGTGCAGACAGTGTGTCACATCTCTGTACTCTGCTCAGACAGCCATCGCCCCTGGTGACTTTTATCACTTTTCTGGTAGTGTGCTATCTGCCACTTCTGTTATACTAATTACACACCCATGGTTCAGTTATGTGATACAGCTCGTATATACAAACAACAAAACACCACTGTAGCAATTAAGGGGAACACCAGTGGTGACTTAAAAGAAGATGGAGATCTGTGTTATAACATACATCATTTGTCTCCAAAATTTCTGTTCTGGAGGCACAATTGCAAGTACCAATGGATCAGTTCCTGAGCAAGAAACATTGCATTTTTCAAATGACTCTGCACAACAGTAACAAAGAGAAAATTTCATTTATTTCAATTAAGGAGGTTTATGAGTTATTACTTACAAAGTTTGCTAGCAGCCCTAAGAGTGACTGCCATTATATGGGGTTTTTTATACTCCCGCTGAGCCACAGAAGCAGAGGGTTATGAAAAGCTACCTGACTGATGTGTTGAGCTCCTGGATTTCTACCATGCTAGGACTGAGTGATCTTACAGCTTAGTAATGACAGGAATGATTACCTCTCAGGATGGATGTAATGCTACATTTCAGGGCTTAGGTGCATAACGGCTCTCCTCTTATTATATCTGCCTTTTGTACTCGATGTATTCTAGTCAATGGCACTGTAATTTCCCAAGCAACTCCTGCTTTCATAAGGAGCCCTCCTAATGAGTCTGCCTTGCCTCATTTTCTCCTCAACGAAATGAATAGCTCCCCTGCCCTAAGCAAAGCCTGTTTTTATTTTCCCTTCTTTATTTTTTTTGCTTGCTGTGATGGACCTTAAAGATCTGGCTATTTTCAAACGTTAATGAATCCAGTGCTGACGAAAAGCTCCACGTCATCAGCCTGGGATGCTGCAATACCACAGCTATCCATGGGACCCTGGCGCTGGGCTCCAGGCTCTGCTGCCTGCACCGCATTGCCCCAGCACTAACCAGATATCACTGGGAAGAAGCAGCCAGCACGAGGGTGGCCAGTTTCTGGACACTTTGCCTAATTGCAGCATGTTGTGGGGAGTTTAAGCAGAGTATCAGACATGTGGACTCCAGGGTAAGAGAGGGATGTAATCTGCAGACTCATGTAAGCCAAAGCAGGTGAGCTACAGAGTCCAGCCACCAGCTCAAAACTAAAGACAGAGCCTGTGTAAAAGCTGAAGCCATTTCAGACTTGGATCAGTCCCTTGACATGAAACACCCTCTCCCTCAGCCATCCTCCAGCATCAGATATTTCAAATACACTGACACTGCCTCCTCACTTCTTTTTGCTGTTTGTTATTTTAAATGTTGTCTATGAGACTTTGGAAAGCAATTCCCATGCTGATTCTCCACAGATATTTATCAGATACAAAATGCAGTATCAGATCTACAAGCGCTGACAGATCCCTCCGCACCAAGCTGGGTTGCCCTTGTTTGGTAAGGTATGCAAGATTTATTCCTTGAGCCACTTGTTATACAGGGCAGGTATTGAAAGGCAGGCAGCATTCCTGGATACATTCATGATGATGAGGGGAATCCTCCAAGTCATAGAAGCCAGACAGTGGAAATCAAGCACTTTACTCACGGTTGCATCTTCAAAAATTTCCTCTCTTATATTTTACAGCACTTTATGATTTTCTTTCTTTCTCTGCTGAGATAGCTGTTATTTTCTTCCCCTGTTCTTCTCCACTAATTGCTATTTCCTTCCAGTAAGTAACATTTTCAAAATGCTAGTATTTTTTTTATATATATATATACTGGCTTTTTCTTTTTTTAACATATGCCCAAATAAAGAAACTGACAGCATAAATGACACTTGCAACCTCATTTTTGCATTCGCTTCATGCAGAACATATTCATACTCATGGCACACTTACTAAAGCACAATATCCCTTTAAATCACTCTGAACATAATATCTTTAAAGCACTGATTAAGTAGTTTCCCCTATCAATGTAACTACTGCCTGCTAAGTGTGCTGTTAAATCAGCAGCTCATCAAATGGCCTGATGCTAGGATGTAACAAGTTTCTGATGGAGTTGTGCTCCTTCAAAGAACAAGCATTTTTTTCATCACCCTCTTAGTCACCTAATTTGACTGAGATCTCAGATCCTAATGCATCAATCTTGTTAATTCTCTTGCCAGTACATAAGAAATTGAAGCAATAAACCACAACCTGTTTGTGGTGGTGTTAACATTATTATGTAGTACACCAGCTGACAGGAGCACTGCTTTTCCATTAAACTTCAGCCAATACAACAAGCCTGTAGCTCTTGGGAGTGTCTATCTTGTCATGTCTTTTTTTCTTTTCTTCTTCTTTCTAAACCACTGATGACTCACCCAGAGTGCTGACCCTATGTTCACTCTACTCAGTGTTGGGTTTTGCATCATAAAACACTGACACGGTCTCTCATCTCTATTGTACTTTCTCTTTGAGTGATGCTATCGTTTATGTATCACTAATGTTAAGACTCCAATTCAAACCAGCAGGTGCTAAACATTCCAAAAGAACTGTCAAAAAAATCTTTAATGGGGTTAAAAAATATTTTTCCTCTAATCTGACTCCTCTTAATGGTTGAACTTTTTTTGTTTAAACATTAAAAAAAAAATAAATAACTCAGGCAAATAGCATCTGTTTCAAAATGTTAGCCGTTAAGCTGAAGTTTGGCAAAGTTGTATATACAACTATAAATATAACACAGCATATGATAACATGCAGTGTTGAGGAACTGCAAGCATCACTGATAACAGCTCACCCTTGACAAACGAGCTTCATCGTAAAGAAAGAAATTAGATCTCAAAATTGGACACAAAAGCTAATGTAAGCAAAGTGCCCTGTAAAAGCCTCAATGAAAAGTATACAGAATGAAAACCATAAGACAGGATTTTAATGGTGGCTTTGTCTGAATAAAGGCTACAGCATTCCAACGCTTGGGAGTCGTGGTGGTGCTGATGCATGGGAAAAAGGAGAGAGGGAGTTCTTCTGAGGACTTTTTTTCACCTCTTACATTTGGGGCAAATACTGAGTTGCTTCTTGCTTTCTGCAACCTGGTTTTCCCATCCTTAATTATAGCGCATTGTTTCCTCTTAGAAAAAACCTACACCCTACTTCATTTGCCAGAACATGCTATTCCCCATTGGTGGTTGTTAGAGATACCCTACTAGTGTATAACTTTCCATGTGAGGGCTGCCATGGTAACACAATTTACTGTATACCAGGGTTAATATGTGCATAGACACAGAATAATGTGCAAACACACAAATTACTGCTTCCCTATGGACTGCTTCTTCTGGCACGGATTTTGTTGCTGTTGTTGGACACATGGTTTATACATTAAAAACAGAGAAAACCTCTTTGCATTTGATCTTGTATGCTGACTGTTAGGATATATAACAGAAATGTGTTCTTTACACTTGGAGGGGGAAGACATTGCAAAATTACAAATACATTTCTGCTCCTGAAAATGCTACATGCAAGGGAAGTAAATTCTGACCTGATCTCCAGGCACGTTTACATATGGCAAACAAATGGGCAACTGTTTGTTAAAGGTTCAGTCCACTTGCAATGGCAAAAAAGTTCTGTATTTTAAATAAGTATCATTTTGAAAAATAAATGAATGAGGCAAAATAAAAGCTGTGCAAAACAGCAATGGGATTTCCTACTCTGCAGCTGTGTGCTATTACCAGCTATAGTATATCACTCAAATGCTGCTTTTAAAGGGGTAACTGTCAGCCTACAGGGATTAAGATTGAGAATTTGCAATTCATCATCTTTATTTGGAAGTCTGGTAGCTTGCCTGCCCAAATTAAATACTTTCTCTGT
Organism: Pterocles gutturalis; assembly: GCF_000699245.1. NCBI lineage: Eukaryota > Metazoa > Chordata > Aves > Pterocliformes > Pteroclidae > Pterocles > Pterocles gutturalis. The sequence goes on along the minus strand of NW_010100711.1, from coordinate 97,924 downwards.
CACAAGTATACTTTTCAATTAGTGAGAAACATGGACTGCATTTGATTTCAATAAATAAACAAATTATAAACTCTTGAATCTTTATTAATTTAAATCAACAGTTTAAAATTCAGTCTTGCAAAGTACGCAACACTCTGAGATGTCTTAATATAATTATGCCAACCTACTTTTCCGATTGTCAGAGTCTCAAACATTAACTCAATTGCTTCAAATACAGCTGTTAGCGTCAAGCGCCTTTCGGATTTTGCCACAGAAATTTTGTTAAGAGTGACACTGAAAGCAGAACCAGGTCCACATGTTTCCATCGTCTTTCTTTTTCGTCTCCCGAGTGCAGATTTGCAGTTAGGACTAACGCTACTTTTTCTTTTTAAAAGACTCCCCATCATTTGCATTGGTAGATTTGGAACCAGTGTAAACTGGAACTCTTGCGGCTGTTTTCAGCACTGTTTATAGCATTCAGGCAAAACAAAGATGGGGTTAGGAAACATGAATTAAGCAACTAGCACTTTTATCACAGGTTAGCTGACCTATGCATAGGCAGGGAAACAAAAATCCAGTGGAGACAGAAGGAGTGGAGCCTGTTGCCCAGATTACAGCCACTGATGCAATCGCTGAAGTTCTGGCTCAGCTGCCGGCACTGCAAGACCGGCTCATGCATTTAACACACGTCCAGCTCACTTTCATATGTGCGTACAGGTGCACATATGCCTCATTTACATAGGCACAGAGGTGCGTTGATGCACCCATATACATTTGCAGGTCCTGGACTCTACTGACCAGGTCCAGTTGCAGTAAGTATCACACAAGTGGGGAACATGCTTCCTGAAAGGGCTGGAGAAGGTACAGAAAGTAGCGGTGTCCTTGATGTGTTTCTAAGGTGGTTATTGACATTATGCAGTGAGCAGTGTGGTTAATAACAAAAACTAATACAGGGGAAGTCTCTTCTCATCTGACTGCATGTTTTCTGGAGTAGGAGATTGAGGCTTTTGCAGGCCTAAGAAGCTTTAGAAAATTTAGTTTGCAAAGTTTCCATGGACTTTACAAGAGATTGTAAGACTGTAAGATTCTCAAGAGTGCAAGACAGCATACCACGCATCATCACGATCTCTTGCAGACAAGCCACTCATGGGTGCTGAGAAGCGATACAGTTGTGGGTGTTCAGTGTCAGCCCAAGGCACACTAATTCAAGTTCAATGTCATGCTGGCAATAGCTACACAGTTTTCATGGCAGATAGGGTCTTAAAAGTAAAAATACCTTTTGCTTTGTGTAAGATTTAGTGTTTCTGGAAACCCCATCACTAATTTCTACTTCATAGAATCATAGAATGGTTTGGGTTGGAAGGGACCTTAAAGATCATCTACCAGCCCCCTGCCATGACAGGGATACCTCCCACTAGCCCAGGTTGCTCAAAGCCTCATCCAGCCCAGCCTTGAACCCCTCCAGGGATGGGGCATCCACAGCTTCTCTGGGCAACCTGGGCCAGTGTCTCACCACCCGCACAGGAAAAATGTTCCTCCTAATATCTAATCTAAATCTATCCTCTTTCAGCTTAAAGCCATTACCCCTTGTCCTGTTGCTACACTCCCTGATAAAGAGTGCCTCCCCATCTTTCCTGTACCGGAAGGCTGGTATAAAGGCCCCCCGGAGCCTTCTCTTCTCCAGGCTGAACAACCCCAACTCTCTCAGCCTGTCCTCATACAGGAAGTGCTCCAGCCCTCTGCTCATCTTCGTGACCCTCCTCTACACTCGCTCCAACAGGTCCATGTCCTTCTTGTGCTGAGGACTCCAGAGCTGGATGCAGCACTGCAGGTGGGGTCTCGCAAGAGCAGAGTAGAGAGGGAGAATCACATCCATACAGACCTGCTTCCAATCCTGCAGCTAGACAACAGCTCCTACAAACTCCTTCATGAAGCTCTTAGCTACCTCTGAATTCTCCCAGCCCCAGGCTCCTAAGGAGACCACTTTGTTTTCAGTACTGGATTCTCCATTAAAGCCATGAACATTAATGGCTTGAACTCCAGTTAATGAAACAGAACCACACAACTGGAGGTATTCAGCTATCAGCCCAAAGGAGACAAGAAATACATCCAGATAAAATGAATAAGTGCTATATTGCAGTGGTTAAATGACTAAACCAGTAAGGACTAACTGCACATCAGACTGTTCTTCCTTTAGTGAAAGGAAGTGTGCTGAGAGGAAATCTCCTTTGGTAACCATAAACACAGTGTAGAAGCACACATAGGACACCAAGTATTATTCGCCAGCTGTAATTACTTCCTGTCAAAAATGGACAAACAGGCAAAAGTCATTAATCTGAGTGCTCCCTGGGTTTTACCAAGGAGATAGAAACTTAACATCTGAGGCCAAGTATGAAGCACTCCAACCTACCCAAGGAAACGGGTGAAGTGAGAGCCTGCTCTGGAGGATGCAGGGTGCCCCAGCCCGGCTCTCCCCCGATGCTCAGCTGCCAGGGCAGCCCCTGCCCAAGGAACCCAGCAGACCTGCGCTGCACCGGCAGCACATGGCGTTATGCAAACTGCACTTCCAGGTGACCCTGTAGCGGCAGTTTGGGAACACTGTTAATGTAAACCACATACAAACAGTTTTGTCCTTTGTAGGTCTCCAGATATCAGGTAGAATCTGGCCTTAATAGAAGGCCATCACCTATTTAACCATGGCTTTGTAACTTATATATAAAACAAACGCACAAGTTGTTCTATTTTTGCTTACGTGTGACATGACACGATATTAATCTTTAAATATGGAACGGTAGCAACTTAACATGTGGTTTTACAAAATAACATTTTTCCCTTGTCTGACACCACCCCCCAAAACCAAACAAGAACCCAAACCAACAAGCTGACAGATCAGTCCAAACTAAGTCCTATTTGTGTGTGCAACTGTTGGTTGCTAGTCATTAATCTAGTTGAAAGTTTATAAATACCACAGAGAAGGCAGGTTCATTCTTACTTTTTAGTGTTATAGAAAAATAACACGGTGGCTTGATTCCATCAACCACAACCAAAATCCTAGGAAAGTGTGCGCTTCCTGTATTGTATTACACAGGAGAAATACACAAATGCACCAAGAAGCCTTGCATCTGGTGGGTAGTACTGGACTGAAATACTGTATTGGCACGATCTGACATTCACTAGGCATTTCAAGAGAAATTCCCTGCTGGCCTTACTTGGCAGTGGACAAGGTCATGTTTAGTCCAAGTTGTGCCAGCTTCTCCCCAAGTGTCGCTGAGGAATGGCAGTGGCTGTGCTGGGGGGTCTGGTGCTGATCCTTCTAATGGCCACATTCAAAGCTGACAGAAATTGACCAATTTTTATTTTTAAATTGATCTGTGGTTTTTAATTAATTAGCAATTTTTTTCCTCCTGGTTACTTTTTCAAAGCTCTTTCCAGTAGTTTCTCTGGGATTAATGAAATACTGCATTAGGAATGGAAAGAGGCTTTTCAGGGCATCTCTGCTGTGTATGGTAGTGCATGTGTCTACCTGCAGACACGTTGCTGTGTGGTTCATTTAAAAAACAGAAACAAATGCATCGAACACATTTCAGATTAAACATGATTATTCATTTTCCCCTTTTTCCATATTCATAGAGTTCTCTCTGAAAAGAACACTCCATCATCTTCCAACAGTAAAAGAAGAGCTTTCCCCTTGCAAAGTCGTGATCCAAGAAACTATTAAACTTCAGGATGGCTTTGGCGCCATTCAGTTCAAGGTTAGGAAACGATATGTGCAGTACCTGAGTATTCGTTGTGATGTATATCACCTCAGAGAGATAACAGAAAGTAACTATTTCTGCAGGTGCAAAGCCTAATAATAGAGAAATGCTTTCACAAAACAGCCAAATGGGTTCAAAATAAAAATCAAATTCAAAACCCATTAAACCCAGGACCAGTTCTCGGGGCAGGGGGTGGAGCACACTGTCTCTACTGTATGGGTATTGTATGTGCTCATCCAATTTTTGAGTGCTATAAAATTGGTTTAAGTATAATGTGCAGGTCACATTTCCAAGCTGTGTTTCAGGAAAGGCCTTTTCAACGTGTCCTCATGGGAAAATCATGACACAGTTTAAGTGGTGATATTTCAGAAATCCGAAAATTTGCATAGTATGAAATTATCTAACTGTGGAAGAGACGAATATGTTGTTTACTACAAGTACTAATTATGTCCAGTCATTCAGAATTTACTGTTTTATGTGTGCAAGGGGAATGCGAGCTACTTAGGTTGCAATTAAATGCACCTTAGGCTTTGAAGTGATGAAGAAATAGTAGGTCACATTTACTGACTGCACCAAAAGAAGGATTACAATAAACTCCACTTAGAAGTGTGTAGATCTTCCCAAAAGTCATATTGGAAGAAATGAAAGTTTCAGTTTAAATATGCACATTGACAAACTTGCCCACACTTAGCCAGTGATTTTCCAGATTCTCACTCTTCCACAGAAAGGTGCGAGACACGCTAAGCGAAGAAAAATAAGCGTGCCCGTGATTGTCCACTCTGCTGCATGAATGTAAAATCCTCAGAACCTGAATAACTAGCATCACTTCAGAGTTATGCTATGGCAAGATCAGTCTGAATAGAGCTGAAGCAAACCAGTTTTAGAGTCGTTATTTTTAATGACTGTACCTCAATTAATTTCAGCTGCTTGCAAAAGAACCCTGTCTGGGGATTTCAGAGAATGCCAAAAGTAGGTGATGGAACTGCACAGGTTTCTATGCCATTCATGTCCTCTTACCTACTTGAATCTTCTACTCTTGAATCTCCCATGGGGAGAGGGCAAAAGTGACAACATGCATACCTAAACTTCAGTGTCTCTTACTTTTACATCATTCATAAAACTTTCCTACTCCATGCCATCCCACTGACGATTAGGCTGGTGATCTGAGGGCAGTATTTGTGGTAACTGCACAAGTCAGAGCAGCATCCATTAAATCTGTGTATGTAAACTCGTGTACAAATATCAGATTCTCAAGTCAGTGTGCCTGAAATTAAATGGTGCTAAACACTTTCTTCCGACATAACAGCACGGTACTGAACTTTGAGAAACTCACTTTCCAAGCTTTGCTTTTCAGTAATAGCTGGAAGTTATGCATCTCAGCTCCACAATTCTTGAGAGTAAAAACTGAGAACAAACCCTCTGTGTAAAACAGAGGACGCAGGCAGATCACAGATTAAAATAAAGTGATTAAAATACCAACAGAATGTAAAGCTTTTCCTTATTCATTACTGCATTATGCAAACTGTAAGGATCCAAGTACTGCATGGTTGCCAATAATAAATAATGATAAGAGGCTCAGTTTTCAAGTTGTATATAATACTGCAAATTGGGCTAATAATTTTGCACCTGTGAACTATAATTACACATTTCCTCTTAAATTTTAATGTAATTAATTAACATAGGATTAACATATTTTAATTTAAGGAATGAAAGACAAGTTACCCTTTGCTTCTTTTGGATTTGGAGGAGAGAGACTTTACTATGAAACAGGATTCTGCTGAACACTGATGGAAAAACTCTGTCTATATCACAACTGGTTCAAAAATAAACTGATGCTTGTTTTTAATAGGTGTCAGTCCAGTAAGAACTAGTATCAAGACTTCCATTACTTTTGTCTAATCAGTGAATATATATTTACAAATCATTCATATACTTGCAACTATATTCATAAAGCTTCAGCAGGCACTATTTCCCAACAGCTTAGATTGCTTAGAATAAATTATAAATGTAGCATTCACCAGTTAACACAGATTCCCAGTAACATCACCACCAACAGTGTTAAAAGAAACTTAATAAAACTGCATCATGAGACACAGCATAAAGAAAACAGACATGAGTATTTCATGACCTACTGAAAAACTGTTAAAATATAACTGATAAATTTGTCAAGGTTTGCACACTAGAAACAGTCTTCTCATTTATTTATTTTGTTTAGCTATATTTAATGGTTACAGTAAAGAGAAGTTGAGTGGCATTTCAAAGAGAAGGAGGGATCATTAGAAATAATAAGTTGCACTTCAGATAGCAACAAAAGCTAGCATTCAAGCTTAATTTGTAAAGTCATTTAAGAGACTGGATGGTGCTTAGAAACAAAGGCAAAATAGATCAGTGTCCAGAAGTTGAATGCATTGCAGATAGTAATTTTAAAAACCCAACTCTTCCTTCTAGTTGAGTTGATAAGAGAAAGAAATACTGAAGTACCATAGACTCATAAAACCCTAGTTGTAGATCTGCAAACCCAAATGCTTACCTTCCAAAGCTCATGAAGAAAAGAAAGAGGATTGTATTTGAAAGGCTGATGTTGAGTAACTTCAGGAGCACTTCCCACAATGGGCTACTCTACTCTTTGCTATGTACTTTATATGTTCTGCTTCAGTTTGAGAATTGATAAACAGATGGTGAAAACTGTTATTCTGATACAGGTTTCTTCTGCAATCTTCTCTTTTCCTATGTATTTCTCTGATTTTTTTCCCTATAGTATGCTGCTCTCTTCCACTTATTTCTTCTGTTGCATTTGTTTAATCTGTGAAGGTGAGGGAGGGAATGAGGAGAGACAACACATGGCCAGCAGTGGCTTATTGAGAAAAATGTATAATGGAAAAGAATAATCAAAAAGAAATTGGGTTGCAGTTTTCAATATATTGAAATCCATGGTCATGTTTTCCTCCCTCTAGCAAGTATTCCAGTGGTTTGGCCAGTTCTCAGGACAACTCCCTCATGTGCTCATGAATTTATGGCTATTTTTGAAGATTTCAATGCCCAGTGGAATACAGATACCATGGAAAATCATGGCTTCAGAGGAAGTGCCAGGCAGTCTTTCAATCTGCTCAGGGCTACTTACTTGGAAGACTGAATTAATTTGTCCTCTGTATCAACAAAGATGCAGTGAAAGAAGAGCACATGAAATTTGCTGGAACTCATTCAAGGCATGCAGTTCCATTTCTAGGCCATATGCCCTGAAAATCACTTAGACAATTTTCTCATATGTAAAAGGGATTGAATTAAACCAATCCTTCCCCCAAAGACATTGTGAGGTTAAACACAATATTATTTTCATTTAAAAAATACATAATCCATTGAGAAATTATTGTGGTTTTCCCGCAAAATATTGCATTTCTAATGTGACCAGGAATGTTAGAAAAAAAGAAGGGTGCAGCAAGAATAACCTTCTATTGATAGTTGTGCTTATCCCATAAAATTTCATGAGTAACACTTTTCTCCTTGATTAATATAGCCCCAAAGGCCTTTGTTTCAAATATTATTTCTAATTATTCATGGTTTGTAAATGCAATCACAAATAAAGATGAGAGGAAGGCAGGCTTACTGTTTAATGAATTGAATGGAAACACTGAACTTTAAACATGTAAAGAAATGGATATGAACACTCGTATCTCCAGTGTAGCAATTAGATTTTGTCAGAGGTGGGATTTTCATTTGCTTAGCAATAAATTTGTGTAAATAGTTTTACACACAGTGTCTTTCCTCACAGTGAGCAAAATACAAGATAAAACAGAAAAATGCTATGAAAAATAGAGGTGAAGGTACTTATTTTTTATTGACTTTTCCTGTTAGCTATGTACAGGATGAGTGCTCACCAGCAACCCCTCTGACATCCATGGGGGTGACAACCAGGTTAGGTCTTGCATTACAACTGCTGCTGGGTATTCACACACCAGCAGAGCGGGGTCCGACTTCCCTGTATGTGAAGAATTAAAGGATAGTCAAATCCCTGCCCTTTCTTGTGTATAGACTGAAATGTGCTGTTTCGGACATCCTCTGTCCAAATTCCATGATGCAAGGAAAAGACAAAGTCAGGACAGAGCAACCTACAATTGGCAAGATGGAGAAACACCAGATATTAATTATCCAAAACCCAACTGATGTAAACCACAAAGGGATGGGTATCCAAAACTAAGTAGGCTCTCAACTCTGTTGTTATGGCACCATTGTGCAGATATCTGATCAGGTTTTATAGAGCAAGGTACTGACAAGGCGGATAGTAGGAACTCAATCAATATACAAAAGTGTTCACATTGTCACAGCCTGGTGAAGTTCGTTAGCTACAGGAAAAAACCCTGACACCTGGTGTTAGAGCATGACACTATGTTTCAGGTTATGGCTAAGCCAGAAAGGTGGTGTTTTGCTCTAACACCCATTTCAGTGAGGAACGGGACAGCATGGAGGATTTTCCTTAAGTACATCCACAAAGCATGACAGAAGGAAGAGTTTGCACGGAACATTTTTCCAGTTTTACTGTATTGAAGGATTAAAAAAAAAAGTAAAAGTAAAAAAAGAGTCATCTTCCTACAAAGCTTGCCTTGCCTGGGTACTTAGACCATTATAGTTGTAATTTAACCAGATCTAGCAACCTTTTCTTTTGATTATTATTTTTTTTAATTGGTGCAGGAGTGTTACTTTGTTTATAATGTGCCCATGTTTCATAGGCTCTTTAATGTGGACCAATTTCTGAAAGTATCTGTAGTCTCAAACTCCCTGTGCAACTAGTGGCTTGTCTGGATTTAGACATTCATTAACATCCTCACACTTCAGCTTTCAGTGTGTTGCAAAGAGAAAAACAGATACATGAAGGGAAGGCTTCAGGAAACGCCGGGCAGCCATCGTCATAGATACCAAAGTGAGATATGCTACATCAAGGTCCTGCCAACTGAGCACTGAAGCAACAGACACATAAATTTCCAACAGGAAATACACCAGTTCTAAAGCAGAACTAAAGCCTCAGCTCTTCTGTTACTCCAACAAGTTTTACACCAGAGTGACTGCATTTGCTTCTGAATTACCCATGCTTTTGTCAGAACACGATCTGGTCCTGAAATGTATAGAGAGTTTAAACAATACAGGGTGGAAAGGAACGCCCAGCCAGCCAATGCCTCCACAACTGCCTTTGAATACTAAACAATGCACAGCAGAAACTAGAATATTTCGTGTTTGTCTTTAATCACTGAGCACCACTTTTTAAAATTTAAATTCATGCCTTTGAGTCAGTTTTTGTTGTCAAAAGCAACAGGTCTTAACAGATCTAGTGTAAAACCTATTGTTTAGAACTGGCACTAACTGTTCTTCCTCCTTCTGTAGCAGTAGGGAGTTTTTCCAGGTATGTGGGAGGCAAGCTGCTTGGAGCCATTATATTGCTTGTTCTCTGCATGATCTCCTTCATTAAATAATCTTTTAATGCAACATTAATAGTAATTGCAAGATTACAGTTCAAAATATTTGATAACATCACACTATGCAGTTGAAAAGCTACCGATCTATTCTCTAAAGCTGGCTGTGGGGGGCAAGCCTACTGTGAACCACCACCAGTCCCTTGAACTGAAAGCATTGCAATTCCCTCTGTTATTTCCATTCCAGGTCTGGATGTCTCACAGGTAATAAGTGGTACAACCTAGCAACAGAGGGCAGAAGGAAGGAAAAAAACTAGTTAATTTTTTTTTTCACTTTGAACTTCTTAAAGGACATGAACAGAGGAGATTTTTTTATTGATTCACAAAGTGGAGGACTGTCAATCCCCTGTTAGGAGATGACATTTATGTACCCGTACTTGCATTCATAATATTTGAATATCCATGGGTATTTCAGGAAAGTAAAATGATTCACTTTTTACCTATATTGAGCCATCTGCTTCTTCTGCATATTCTTCATATACATAAAAAATTAGTATTAAAGAGTTTGCAAACTTACATTTTGTAAAGCATTAGAAAAAATGTGCTTAAGTCTACTATTCTGTGTGAGTCAAAATATCACTTCTACTGTGATTAGTATTGACTCTTTTTGACTGGCAACTCCAGAAGAAAGAATAAATTGTGAGCCATTGCTTACACCAAATATTTAGGGGTAGCTAAACTCCATTCTTCCATTCTCTCCCATCTAAGTATACATCAGTGTTCTCAGAATTGGTCACCTACAGGTTAAGAACTGGAAAAACAAAATAATTACATCCCTCTCCTCTTTCTCCTGAATGTGAAGCTTTATCTTGATTCTAACTTTGAATATTAGTAGTAGTACTGGTAACAACAGAAACATTTCCTACCTGCAGAACTAATCTGGATCACTGTTAAAAAAAAAATGCTACCATTTCACTGGTTATTATTTTTGATGTACACAAATTCCTTAATGCCAGACTCTCAACTGTCCTTAAAATGAAATAACCAAAAACTTTGCATCAAGGGGCTTGACGAGACAGAAGAACCCAGGAGGCACACAGAGCAAGCCTCAATTTCCATTTACACAAAGGCGTTGAGAAAAGTCCTTGCAGGAGCTTCACAACAGAACAGAGTTAACCAGAACTGAAGAAGGGTCTAGAGCCAAGACCTTGTATGACTGACTACATTAGTCTAGATGAATTGTTCAAGAGTCAGCAGAAACCCATGTTGAGGATTACAGTATATCTTCCCTATAAATGGGCAGAAACATTCAGAAACTCAATTAAAGAAACCACTGCTTAAATTGGCTTAGATCAATGTAACTAGTTCAGCATAACTAATGCTTAGTTCAGCATAACAAGAATGACCTTTCAAGAGCAGCTTAACTTTAGAGTAAAGGTAACCAAGCTCCTAAACTCAGCAGGCAAAAGTGAGGACAAGAATGCTCCACACACCATGGAACATGATCCATCCTAGATGGACGTCATGGCTACTTTCCATTTCTGTGAGGCTTTCAACCTTAAAATTTGAAAAAAAGTTTTTAGAAGACATTTCATGACAGAGACTATTTGTGATCCCTTTCTCTCAGCAGGACAAAGCTGTCATTTCATCGCTAATGTAACCTACCACTTATCTGTAGCAGGCTTTTACAAAAACAGGTGAACTCTGGTTTTGTTTTCTGGTTCCCTGTGTTGAAATAAAAACATGTGAGAACAGATATGGCCCCAGTTTTCAGAAAGGTGAGATTTGGCGGTGTAGCCAGACCCTCCTTGTGTACATATATACCAACACTCATGGTTAGCATAAAGAGACGTGCAATTTGCAACGTGGGTGAACATACAGGTAGGAAATGACGTTAGAGCTGCGCATGGCATTTTCAACCAAACAGTTTTTTGGTGTTGGAAAGAAGGTGCAAAAACCAAAAATATGGATATGGGTCCAGCATGGAATTACCAGTCCAAGTTGGACTGGTACAAGCAGTTCCATGAACCTAGAGGAAGTGCCATGAGTGCCAATATGGACCAGATTTGTTAACCACAGGACAGAGGCTGCAAAGGAGCCCAACAGCAGTGCAACGAGGACATCTTGGTAAAGATGCAGAGATACAAGCTCCAACCTTAGGACCATGCTGAAGCCTAACCCCAGTCAACGTGGTCATATCAAGTACTTCGTCACTCAGATTGTGAAGCAAGAGCCCCATCACACTCCCTGAGCTAGTGTTGACCGCAAACTTGCCATGCCAAAGCCACCTTGGCCCTCATAGGCCGCAAACACTGAAGCATTATTAGGCATGGGCAGGCTGTTAACAGTGTATGGCAGGTGAAGACATTCCAATAATTGATTTACTGACTTGCAGGCATAGACAAACAACAAGTCTTATCACTGCCACTAATAACAAAATTGCTATGAAATGACATAATTTAAATAAAAAAATAAATAATTGAAAAAAGAACAGCAAGATTCATCACTAGGAGAAAAAAAAAATCAAATAAGAAGTAGCCAACCACCCATATCCCAGGGAACTTGTAATAACAGTGTTTTCTGCAGGACATATTAGTTAGAAATTCAGAAAAAATGTAAAATATTTTATAATTTATATGGTATATACATACCGCTGAGTATGAGGAATTCTTTCTGCATGAAAAGCCAGCAAGTGGCACCTCATTAAACAGGACCTAGACTTAATCTAACTTGGAACAGATAAAAAAGAAAGGATTCATATGAAGCTATCCTGCCTGGGGGTTTAATCTCAAAGCTTTCGAGTATAATGAATGAATTAAGTAGGGCAAGTGATTAACAACAAAGAAGTGATCACATAATAAAAACAGAAATAGTACTGAATTTAGAGCACTGTTTCCATTGTTTATGGACAAGACCCTGCTGTGCTATTTTTATTGTTTTAACTCTTAAAGAATAGGAGAAGCATATGACAGCACATGTTCTCCAGGTTCAGATGGAAAGATGTGGGAAGAGGCCACAAGCAGAATACCTAATGGTGCATAAATAATGGACTGTTCAGATATCAATATGTGTATCATTATGAGAATAAAATTCAGTCTGTAGGACTCGCCAATATTTTAAAACATATTTCTCTTAATGATGTAAGCATGGGATAAACACCATCAAAATTATGGTGCTTTATATTACTGGCGTGCGCTGCAGCTGGTTTGCCCATCAGCCGAAGCAGCATGAGGTGCAGTTAGAACAACACGATGCCACTCGGAGCTCAGCACCCAAACCTCCCCCAGTGCAGGCAGGGGGTGGGAGGCAGCGCTGCCTTTCCTCGCAAGCGTCCTGGCTGAACTAGGAACAAGCACAGGCTGACAGATCACAGGGCTGTGTTTGGGCTTGTGCTTTTATGGCTGGCGTAACTCAAATTAAGCTGACTGCCAATTAATGCAAGCTAATTCCCATCAGGGTAAATATGAGGTGTAGACAGGTACAAAGCAGTGCCCCTCTCCCCTCAGATACACCCTGAGGTAAATCATGAAACACTATGGAGAGTCCAAGCTGTTTGCCCTAATCATGTTATCTAGACTGCTCTGCTCTACAGAGTTTCTTGCATTGCATTCTTCACCCCTGCTCTAGCATTACTCAGTCCTGCTTAAATTATTCTACTTGTGCTAAATCACAAAGCTCTAGTTTAGGGAGATCCTGAAGGTAACTCACTAAGACACCAAGATAACTCAGGGTCAACAGTGAGAAGACTCAGGAGATGTCTCCCTGGCACAGAAAACTCCCAAGTGAGCCTATGCGACGTGAAGGACAAATATCCTATGGACTACTGCAGGCACAGATAATTCCTCCCGACTGAGCCAGGCAGCACTAAGTCATCACTTTGACACCCATCTTTACCTACACAGGCCCAATTTTCTTGAAGCAAGAGAGCTTCATAGTTCTTCCTGGTTCTTCTCATAACGTGCTTTGAACAATATAATCTCACACACAACAATAGACAACATAAAACAGGTACCGTGGTGGCCAGCAGATCGAGGCTTGTGATCTCTTGGATGTCCAAGTGAAAACTGAGCATAACAACCAAACAGTATATTTTCTTCTACTAAATGAAAGTACTAGTCCAAATAACGTTTCAGGGTCTAACAGGTATCAAACAAATGGCACATAATCTTTCTCTCATGGTATTAAATGACAAGAATATATTTTCCAGTGTCTTCTGTTGTCTTCACAAAAAAAAATCTAGCATAAACTGAAGTATGTCCAGCAGAAGGATATAAACACACAAGCAGCTGGAAATCTGAGATTTCAGGACAGAGAACACTAGGGAAAAACCCGGATTTTCTCAAGGCACTTGATTGGATCATAAATTTTGCTTTCCATTCACTAAAGCTTTCAGGAAAGAGAAAGAGAGGATAAAGGCTGTAATTGATGGTACAATGCCCACAAGCCTCAACAGATGTGATCCCTCGTAATGAAGCATGTGGGCCTAATTTGGCATTACTTACTACCAGGAGGATCCTATGCAGGTTATCTTTCTAAATCTATGTTTGGTTGGCACCTGTGCCTTGTTGAAACTGGCATAGCACCTTCTGATTGGGCATGATGCCATTCTAGCAGATGGGCATGAGAGCAGCTAGGATGCCAGAGATCTAGTATTGCATTTGCAACAAACTTCAAGTAGCAGGGTCTGAGGTCTCGTCACAGGACAGCTGAGGTGGGAAGACAACTCTGGAGTGTCAGAGCAGGATCAGCTAGAGCAAGCTGTGTCCAGCTGGGTTTTGAGTATCTCCAAGGATGGGGACTCCACAGCCTCTCTGAAGACCCTCACAATAAAAAAGTTTTTTCTTATGCTTGAATGGAACCTCCTGTATTTTGGTTTATGCCCATTGCCTCTTGTCTTGTCACAGGGCACCACTGAGAAAAGTGCTGAGTAGATGGAGAGCTTACCCCCCTTGAGCTGCTGGCCTTGCTCTTCCTTGTGCAATCCAGGAGGCTGTTGGCCTTTTGTGCCACAAGAGCATATTTCTGGGTCATATCAGAGTAATGAACAAAGTGCACACCTACACAATTCTTAGGCTTAAAAGAAACGAAAAACTACAAGTATCCTCTGTGCTTGGGAGATCACAGTCCTACCAGGAGGTGAGATGATCAGGGAAGGGAGAGCGAGCTAGAGAGACAGCACACCTCACATGATCCCCAGAACTTAGTCTGCTTCCCAGATAAATACGTTTCATATGAAAGCCATGAAGTACATCTCAAACTGGAAAAAAATGATAACTGGAACATTTCTAAACAGTAGAACTGCAACTTATGGATCAGACATGACTGAACAAAAAATAGCTCAGCTGATGCCAATTCACAACAGCTGACATCTATGGCCCCTAATTTGAAATAGCCCAGTGCTTTCCTCTGGTCCTTCAGACTATTAACGTTAAGCAGTTTAGTCCACTCGGAAAAGGAATACCAGATATGAGCTAACTCCTGTTTTGTTGGGAAGATTTAACAACTGAATTAATACTTTATAGTAGATCTACCTTTTTTTTCTTTCTTTTTTTTTCTTTAAGTAAAACCAGGACTCCTCATTTTATTTTAAGCCTCAATCTACGAGCACAGTTTTCGTGCCACATATGCATTTGTATCAACTGACAATAACTGTTAAGTGGAGTGATGCAAGATGTGGACCTAGTCCTCATCCTCATATATTACTTCTCAGATTCATGAATATGTGACTAGAGAGTGCTAGATTTTACTCTTTCTCGTTGCATCCTTGCAAAGTGTTTGCTTTGGTCACAGTGCAAGCACCTGCTGAAGCAAAGAGAAGATCACTGGAGTCCATAACTATGATCTTTGTGTTATTTGTTGGGGTTTTTTTAAATAGTCCTTGGTCCAAAGGACTCTCCTCTAACTGAAATTCATCACTTGAAAGAGGAAATAATGCATCCTGGATGACAAAATGGTTTATGAATGGTTTTCTAATAAAACATTGCACCAAACGAACAAATCACAGAAACCGCATAGATTGAAGTGGCCCTGTATTTTGAAGCGTATGCACAGTGATTTGCATGATATTCATTCTGTTAAGGTTGAAAACATTATTAACATCTTTGCTCTAAACCTAACAGACCAATTTATTCTAACTGACACTAATAAAATGTATCATTAGCAAACAGGGGTCAGTGAAAACCACGGCAGAGAGAACACGCAGAAGAATAACAGATAGTTCAAGAAAAAGGATTAAATCTACTTCAAGCTGGCACTGTACAAGTGGCTCATCAGAACATTATTCTAACAAATGTAATCTACAATATAGCAAAAGTGTAGTCATCTATTATGCTCAGTATTGAAGCAAAACAGTACTTAAGGAAAGTGATGCAGAACATAATTATATTAGCTTCTTGGATTATCTTTAATGATACCAAATTTAGAGTATTTATGTGCTCATCTTATCTTCTAAAAATATTCTTATGCCAATTAAGCTTCCAAATTTTAAATCTGTATTTTGATTTGTTAGATTTTTTTTATTCAAGATTCCAATTATTACCACTTATTTCCAGCATGATAACCTAATTTTGCTGCCTTTGCCTTTATCTCCTTAAATATTTGTTTTTAAAACTAACCTGCAACGTTGATAATTCGAGGAAGAGAGAGGTTGCAGTGCATTTTGTTACAGTGCAGTCTTGGTCTTTCCTGTTAGATCCAGGACTTTCAGAGGTTTTTAGGACACTCATTGTTCCATGAAGAAAAATATAAACCATTTCCCAATTAAACACACGCACACAAAGTCACACAACACAGGGAGATAAAATCAAAGAGAAAATACAGTTGAATATTCTGCAAGAAGTCTTTGGACAGCTTGGAAGGTGCACCCAAGTTTGTTTTGTCTCAAAACATGGCGTCATTTCCTCCTCTAGAGGACCATGAATCCTCCCATTTAACTTCAGTTTTCACATCGCGAAGACACAAATATTCTAACCTGTTGTGATTTCCAGCCTTATGCAAACTTTAAAAACTCTTTCATATAAGGAAACCCAAACTGTCTCCAAAGATAACATCCAAAGGTATTATCACCATATATAAAATTATATATATTATCACCATAACATCAATAAATTTATCAAATGAAGGTTTCTGTGTGGAGTATCTGTGAGGAAGCAAAGTTCTTGTAGATGGTACATTGAAAAACTGAACATTCGAGCACAATAAAGAACACTGAATGAGACAGATTTTCCTGTACAGGTGCAGAAGTAAAAAGTTAGATGCTCTTTTTCTCTCTCTAGCTCAAGCGTGTTTTTTCCAATCTTGCACAATTATGGGCTTCCTGTGTACTAATATTTGCTACCGAACACAGTCCTGAGGAGGGTTTGGTTTAAATACCCAAAACCATGAAATAGCATTTCACACTCATGAGGAAACAAACACAATGAAAACAGAATACATAAGAGCTATAAGGCATCAGCAGTCTACAAAATGCACTATAAAACCAGAGAGACAGCAGAATTTTGAAAATAGCAATCTCCATTAGGATAGTCAATTTTAGCTCAATTATAATTTTGCAAAATATGGTAATTTTAGTCTCTAACTGTGTGCTTCAAGCACCCTTTCGAATGCTATGAAATGGAGAGAAAGTCGGTGAATTAAATCCACTGTGAGAAAAATGTCTGCGCTTACAATACTTGGCAAAAATCTGGTAGTGGATGAAAGCATGTTAGACTTCAGTTCAGCGTGGATAAGGCAGAGGTAATGCTGGCTGGCAGACGGAAGTGTTTTGAAGAATTGGCAAGGTCTAAGAGTACTCCCTTGGCTGAGAGCATCTGCTAACCCACAGTGAAAGCACTTTATCATCTCAGGGTTTCACTCTTCCTTGCTTCCAGGCTTCAGGTAGCAAAAAGAATCAATCAAACACTGTTAGATGTTTCTCTAATCAACAGCTTCTATCTTTGCCCCCCATATCCAAAGCTCTGTCCAGTTCACCTGTTTCCATTTTTTGCCTCA
Organism: Pterocles gutturalis; assembly: GCF_000699245.1. NCBI lineage: Eukaryota > Metazoa > Chordata > Aves > Pterocliformes > Pteroclidae > Pterocles > Pterocles gutturalis. The sequence continues at coordinate 80,799 of NW_010100711.1, read as the reverse complement.
AACTAGACTTCTAATTCTTGGCTATGGCTCAGTCCTACCGATAGACTTTGGCAAGAGCAGGCCAGTGCTGCTTCCCTGGGAGCACGACAGCCCACCGAACACAGAGCTACACCTGTGTTCCCTCCTCCCCACCCCTGCACCCAGCAACGCAACATTTGCACCACTGCTCACAACCAACAAACAAAAAGCAGCAGAAGCAGAATAAAAATCAGCAGATGTTCAGCGTTGGATCCCTTTGTTTGAAGTTTATGCCCAGACACATGCCTACAGTGGGATGCTCTTGCGGGAGCCTGCTTCCCTTCTCTTCTCTCTCCCAAGTGCTATTGTTCTCTCCTCAGCCTCCCTCTCACTGACCCATGGACCTGCTGTTTCTATTTCTGAGAAGGGCTTGGTCATAAATGTTTAGGTTTTAACAGGTCCACACCTTGGAGGGGTGCATGCTGCCCTTCACCCACTCCCACTGGGCCCCTCACACAGCGCAGACTGTGCAGAGGATACCACATCGTAGCTGGTGTTTAATACAAATATATATATTTTAGGTGAAGTGTGCATGCCTCAGATAATTTTGACCTAGATAGAAGCTGCTTTCATTAAGTTGCCACATCTATTACCAAGGAGAAAGAGTCAAGTAGGCTATAGTATTCCATGGGTTTATTTTTACAAGCTTTGCTCTTAAAGGGGAACTTTTGAAACATTGTTCTCTCTCATCAAAGAAGATGAGAAAGAATAGGATTAAGGTGAAGAGAAGGATTTCTTTGAATAGGGAAAGTATAATTACACATTTTCCATGACACATGCTGGAAAATGTAATATTAGATAATGCAAGCAACCTCCAATTTTTCATTGTATTTTAATAGAGAGCTCTCTTTTAAGGTCTTTATATTATATATAGTATATAGTTATATGTATAGACACTTCTCTCACATAAAAAAGATTGAAAAGGAATCAAACAAGAATAAACTCTTCCTCCCTAACCACTAAGGAAACATGATAAAGAAGGACAATATCCGATTAGCTACAAATTTTCCATCTCATTGTTTCCTGAAAAATAAAATTTTATAATGAACATACTCCATACAAGCTGTGCAGAGCAAGTATCTCTTCCAAAAATGCACAGAGCAGTAGTAAAAATCAAGCATGGACTCAACGACATCTGTTGGGGCATTGTTATCGAATGCCATCTTTTTTACACAAATCCATAACAGTCACTACTTTTTTTGTGTGGAAATATTAGTCTGTCTGCGGCATCTAAAAGTTGGCACACAAGGACCGACAGATGCTTTGGTTTTACCTCATCTTCAACTTACTTGGCTTCTCATTACACTAGCTACAGCTCGACAAATTATTCCTCTGCTTTGGAAAGCCGACAAAATGCCATCTGTCTCTGCATGGTTATCAAAACTAATACTGTAATGTGAAAAAACTATGATCTGAAATTGTACCTGGCAACTACACGGTGAGGTCGAGTATCCTGTTAGATTACTCATACACACAAATCACAGCTATTGGACACCCACCTACCCCACAGTGCACTCAGCCTAAGGAACAGCGAGGCTCCAACCTTTCTTGTGTGTAAATGTTTCTCATGCCATGGACATTGACTGACACTAATTATGGCTTTGAATGCAAAATGAGGTAGCTTCTCACCAACTGAGACTCCAAGGTCAGTATGATTACAAGTAGCTTTTTGTTTTTTCTTATAAAAATTAGAGGCTGAACACATAGAGGAAAGAGGTGGAAAGGTCAAGGAAGAGAATGGGCGAGATTACATCAGTGTGGTTCAGCACGTAATCGGGTTGGTCCAACAGCTACAAGATTCATCACTAAGGCTTTAGGGAAGAGAAAACATGAACAAGGTGCATTAGATAAAACAGAAAAGAACAAAAAGGGATGACAAGGCCTGACAGCCTTACCCTTAATCTGACAGAGAAGAAGTAGGCATCCTCAGAGCTTCTCTTCCTTTCTAAATACCATGGAAATTTCTCCACCAACTGGCAAAGTGCAGCCCAGAATAAATACCTCATGCAGACACATGTAACAAAGCTCACTTTTCCACACTGCAGAAATACTTAAATGCCAACTCCAGAGCTCACTCCAGCCAAATGTATTTTAGAGGTAAAACCGAGGTGATGATCCCATGGATCAGCAATGGAGAGGTGGTTAAAATCCAGGCTAGTACACACTGCCCTCTCTTTCACAGAGCTTCTGAGCTGCACACTGCTGAAAATGAGAAGGTAGAGTGCAGTTGTTCTCATCCTCCTCCTGAGCCTCCTCAACTGCTTGTGGTCAGAGATAGGATAAAAGGTAAGCTGGTCTTTGATCTGAAGCAAAACCATGTTATATTTTGTTGCGAAGAGAAGAGGTAACGATAGCAGAAACAAGCCCACTGCTCTGTGCCTTTATGCAGCAAAATGAATATCAGATCCTGCCACACTCTAGGATGAACAGACTACTCCTAGATACTCTCTGGTTGAGAAACCATCCCTTGGCCAACCTTATTCATGGAACCGAGCAATTAAGCCTGTATTGCAGAGAGCATTCAATGCTACTCTTCATTTCATGTTTAAAACACTTCAGAAAGAACATCAATCTTCCTCTATTATTTCAGATACTTTGAGCTGAATATTAATGTTTTCTAAAATTGCATAAGAAAGGCTGGGCCCGTAACTCCTGTCCTTTATGTACTTTCAGACTGAAGTTACTCCTATCTTGCACTGATGTGTGATAACAACAATGTTCCCTGTTGATACAAATGTTAGTTTATTTAAAGATACTGATGGCAGGAGAACATTCATATGAAGAAAAAATGCTTTAGATAAGTGGCTTTTTTTTTTTTTTGTGGAATGATATTTTTCAGTTTAAACTTAACAAAATCAACATCTACTCCTGAGTTTCTACTGTTTTCCTCTATGATTTCCTTTCCAATTTATCACATTTTTTTTTTCTTTCTTAAGAAAAAGTTTGTGTAAAATACATACCATCTTCCATGCAGTTCTGGAAATGGTTACCAAAGATTCCTTACACAGGCTTTCATTGTCTGCTCTAGTGAGCAGCCCTACAGCACATGCCTTTAGAATGGTGTTACTTTAAGTTATATTCTGCTGCCCCTTTGAACTGGTACCATCATGGAGGACTAAGAAATCATTATGTCCCACTGGAACCCCTTTCTGCAGAAGAGGCAGTGCGCATTGCCTATCAGTTACATTCACACCTCATCTAAATGAGTAGAAAAGAACAGAAAGACAGAGAAAGCTCAGAGTTTCCTCTCTTCCTTCAAAGCTCCCTTTTTTCCTTCCATACAACATTCTTCCTTGTGTTCTTGGCTACACTGTATTATCATGGGCTCCTTGGGAAAAGGCCTCTTCTCCCTATCTACAAAGAAATCATTAAAAACCAGTAATGTCTTGGGTCCACTATGTAGTTGGTTTCTCCTTGTATGTTCTTGCTCCCAGCAGTGTTAAGTCCATGTGTAGCTCTTATTCACAGGAAATCCTTTTAGTCTTACAATGAGGTCTTTGTAGAGACTCTTTGGTGTTATTCTTCTGTATTTGCAAGGACTCTTGAATACAGGGCTGTCTGGGACATGGTATCTAGGGGAATAACTAATATAGGCTAAACGTAAACTAATTTTGGGGAACAAAAGCAGCCTTTAAGCTATATGCAAAGTTACTACAAGCTGTTTTTTCAGTGAGGGTGAGTGGAAGCGACAATTCTTTTGCACTTAATGAGCCAGAGTAGCAGAGACTAGAGAAACCCTCTAAATTATTTGGCTGTTGAATAAAAATCCAATTTAAATCTTGTGGAAAGTAAGAGCTTTGGTTCAGCCGTAGAATCAGGGTGTATAAGCAAGGAAAATAAGCAATCTCTTAGATCCAGTCCCTAAACTAGTAACAGTTTATTATATAAAAGCCAAGCACAGACAATGAGAAAAAGAATTTGTTGAGAATAAAGAAAAAAAGAAATCCTTGGGAGACCAAGACGTTTCCTCAATGTTACCCACTATTCCATTGAAAACAGTCACCTTTCTGAAGAAACTGATATGCCTTCCTCTTATACTCCTTTAAGGCCAGGGCCTTTGAGGAGACAGCAGTTCACAGTGAAGCCAGCTTGGCAGCATCCGAAGACATTTCTGCTTACTGGTGTTGCTCAGAAGTACCCAACATAACTTTTCAAGCACCTGAGAGATACTCTGTGAGGACTTGGAAAAAAGAGAATGCACTGCAAGGGAGTAAAACTAGCAGAAGAGCAACAGAAGAGCTAAGAAAAGACTGACAGCATGGAGGACTTCAGTCAAGTATTCTCAGTCTTTTTCATCTTGGAAAGCCCCACTTCTGCATCAGCCAGGAAAAAATTTTTCACTTCTTGTTTTGTTCACAGGCAAAAACTGTAACTTGGCAGTGGTCCACTGCAAACAATAAACACCAACAGAACTTTGCCAGTTACCATTGTGGTTACGCATCTTGGAGCCTATCCTTTCCTCTTTACTTTGGCTGTCTGTGTGCAGTCTGCAAGCTATTCAGGCCAAGGATTGTCTACTACTTTGATGACCTCATATGCCACCTCAGTGAAAAGGAATGCAAAGCTATGTGTGCAAATAAATATTGACTTTTGGCCTTCTTGAAAAGTATGATTCCCTAAATGACAAACTAGTCTTAAAAAAAGAAAATACACAAGTTCCTCTCTTAACACAACAAACAAAAATAACACACACACACTATCTTCATAAATAGCACTGTAACTGTTAGTTTAGCAGAGCTAACGGACTTCCTGTGGATTTGTCATCCTTAGACAGACGTAGACTTTAACTAAAACTGTCTCATTAAGAGGTGGGGCATTCACACCCCTCTTCTTTCTGGAAAATCTGTAACTGAAACTCAGAATCCAGATCTGTTTAAGTGGGATAATCATCATGCTCTGTTTCATAAAAATAATCAATACACCCAGCTAATAGGAGGGGGATAGAAGGGTGTTCTATGACATGGCCACATCACCTAATTTCTAAAACAGATAAGGCTTAAAAGTCCTAAACCTGACCCAAGATGGTGAAGTTAGCTCAGGCTACAACTGATGAGTTTTTCCAAGTCAGCTAAGCTAATCTAATGCCCGGATGAGTCCACAACACCCTCTAGCCTATTATTAAATACAAATCTATAGAGCACATCACTGTGTTCAGTCCTCAGAAGGTAGGTCTTTATGGTGACTGTAAAATTCTCATTAGGCTACTGGGATTATCTCTTCCCTTTATCTTATTTGTTTGTCTCTCCATAAATACTGAAGAAAAGACATGATGAATCAATGAGAGATTCAGAATTTGCCTTCAGTCTTTATCATCAGGCATTTATCTACTTTTTGTCTCTGGAGTTTTCTATCCTGCAGTAAATTTATTGTAGTGCTTCTGAGTGATTTTTTTCTTTTTCCTTTCCCTCCCTTCCCCCAATACTCTATTGATTTTCTCATTTTTACAAATAAGCATAGCAATAAATAAAATTACAAAAGCTCAAGACAGAAACATAGCTGAATAAATACACTCATCAAGAATAAAAAATTGTTGGCTAGACTGGGGAAGTTACAGCTCCCTCATGTACATTCTTTATTATGAAGTGAAAATGCAATTAGCAAAGCAGAAGAATATCAGAGTTGGACTTCTGTTTCCCATTTTGGTACTGATGCACTGTGAACACAGTTGCTGTATTTTAAAGTAATTGGGCAGCATTACCTAAAATGGGGGTGAAAAAGAGGTGTTCCAGCTCCACTAGCACCACTGCTTGACAAGGAGGTCATTGCATCACTCTTCTGTTACCATCACAATTTCGTGCAAGCTCAGTGTAATAAATAGTCATCTCTTAGGTTGGCTGAGAGATGTATACATTGAATGTTGGTAAGCTGATTTTTAACTTACTGGATTGAAAAGCCCAGTTATGTGATGCATACAGGAATGATGGATCAATATTTCTCTGAATATTCAACATACTTTAGGATGCTAAGTTCCTGTTCCAAAGTATTATGGAATTGTTTTGTGACCTTAAGCATTTACAAAATCACTGAATTCTGCTCAGATGCAATGGCAGGACTAGAGAAGATCCAGCTTAGTACTTTCTACTGTTAAGTTTCTGCTTTCTACAGATATATATTACTACAGTCTCATAATACTTGAAAATAAAAAGGGTCCCAAATATGTAATAAATGTTTTCTGAAAGCATCTGCTTAGATCCATTTCACAGTCACTTACAGTGCTATATGTTTTGAATATCTTTATATGCTTAGAAATTTTAAAAGATTTATCCTTTTTGGAAAAAAAAAAAGCCTTTCATTTCACTAAGTCTGAAAACTAGTTATGAGAAATATTTTCAAGTCAAATTTCTAATACATCATCTGTTCTTTTTCTGCATAAAGAGTCTCTCTAAAAATGTTGAGAAAAAAATATTGTTTAAAAGTGCCAATACCTTAATACCTCTAGTATTTCAGATATGCATTTTCTATGACATTAACAAATTTACCATTACAGTTGGGCCACAGCAGTACATCAAGAAACCTCTCCTTGGATCAAAAAGAAAGACGTGATGGCACAGTTTGTCACACATACTAACTACGGCTGTCCCAGGGCAGGGAA
>NW_010100711.1:69293-74158 GCF_000699245.1 Pterocles gutturalis | reverse complement strand
GGATCACTCCCCGTCGGGGATGCGTGCCGGGGCGGGCCCGGTTCAGCCCCTCGGCCAGCTCCCGCAGGGCCCGCCGGCTGCGGACACGGGGGGTGCGGGTTGGGTGCGCGGGTGGGTACACGACTGTGTGCCACTGATGAGCCTGGCACACTGCCAGGACATAGCCAAAAGTCACGTCTTGAGCAGGACTAACTTTTTATGCATCATCAGCCTTTTTCACCCAGAAGTTTCCCTGCAAGGGGCATGGAGCAAGTAGGAGGAGTGGGAGAAGGATGGGTGATAATTTTTGCCTCTCTCCTGCATGTTCAGTGGTTGGAGCAGTATCTGCACAGCTTGTTTCAGCTGTGGCCTTGCTCAGAAAACACATTTTTCATTCCTGTCATGTGACACATTTGAAAAACTAAAATACTGAACAACACAGGTGAAAAATGAACAACAAAGAGAAAGAAACATCAGGGAGGGAAAACTGAAGGAAAACATGAAGTGAAAGTTGATACTTGCTTTTTTGCTTCTCACTCTGGCACAAGGACCACAACAGAGTTTGCTTGGGCCTTGTTTAGAAAGATCAACAGTAGGGCATCGGGACAAACCACAAGACAACTGAAGGGAAAGTACAGCAGTATTTCATGGCAAGATGCACTTCCTGGGGGTGGGGGAAAAGCTATAAACTCAGTTGAAAACAGGGTAGACTCTGGTTAAGAATTTAGCTGTGCTGGGCAGCAGAGCTAGTAAATGAAGGCTCCATCTGGATCAGGCTGACACTAAAATAAGCTGAAATGAAGTCTGGCAAGTTGACTAAGATAACCAAAACTCACAACAAAAAAAATTAAAAATTTTTAAAAAAAGGGAAAAACAAAATAGTTGAAGAATCAGAAAACTTGGAGAATATGGAGACTGTGGGGTGTGGTGGTGATTTGCATCCCTGCTGTAAGAAACAATACGGGAACTGCACAAATGGAGGAACAATTCATTGTGCATAAAAGTACCTGGAACCTAAACCCTGACAGAATTCCAAAGGAGATTAATATTGTAGAAGTTGCTCATGCAAAGCTGCGTGGGGTGATGATATGAACAACATAAGTGACCTCATCTAGCATCAGAGAAGCTGCCTTTGGCATAGGAAATAAAGCAATTGCCTTGGAACACAGGCTTCATTTGGTTTTGATAAATCTTAATGAGATGGACAAAACAGGGGAACTTACTTAATGGTATTTTCAAATTAGGATACCTACATCAATATCCTCATTCCAAGGAAGTTAACAGACTTAATATTTACTACTACATAAAACAGACTTGATTTAAGTATGCTGCATTTGACAAGATGTGGTTTTGAACCCCTGGCTGTGGAGAAACTCTCTGAGTGACTGTCCCAGCTGAAACCAGGGCACAAGAAAACTTTACTACTACTAAAGCAGTCCCTTGTAGAATCTAGAGAGCAAATGTCACTTATTTCACAGTCTAAGCATAGAGAAATTTTGCTTCTTCACAATTGTCTTATTCTCAAAGATGAACTGAACATTACACAAATAATTTCTAAATTCTGTATTTTAATTCAGTAAGGTCTTTAATTTGTTTGACAGATTTCTGTCTTTGCAAAAATAGTCCAGCATAAGTCATAGAAACTTGCCACTCTACATGAAGGTTTTACAGGAAACCCCAGAAAAAGACAGTCACAAAAAGCTCAAAGCTAAGGACATTCAGAAGGTTTAAAAAAAAAAAAAAAAAAAAAAAGTGCCAGTACAGAAGGAAGGAAATCCCACCCAAATTTGATTGAAGCTTTCTGCAAAGACTATTCAGTATGTATTCCACCTTCAAGGCAAAAATAAAGTTCTTCACTTCAATCACTGTTACAGGATAAGTTGAAATAAATTTCATTAATTGGATGTATTTGAAAAGGTCATTTAAAAATCACCACACAGTAGACTGCATCACTTGAGCCTAATCCTGCCTTCCTGGAAAGCAATGGTGTTCCTAGGCTTCTGCAGTCCTCAAAGAGAAAAAAAAAAATGTTACGTACATAAGGAGAGTCACAATATGCACTGACAGATCAGAACAGATTATAATCAGAGATAAGTTTCAACCCCAAATTCCTTTTCTATATGGGGCAGTAGACTGTATTCAACACAGGGGTATCTGAAGACTGATAAAACACAGAGTCCCTTTTTGTGAAAAAATACTTTCAAATCAGCAAGAGCAAAACATGCTCAGCGATGCACAAATAATAACTCATGTCCTTCTCTGTATTAATACAATAATTTTTCTGATTTACTTGAACATCTACCAGGGACAAACCTGATGTACTGGGAGGGAGAGAAATCTCTTGTTTTCCAGTAACTCAAGTGCACAGCAGAATTTGGCCTTATCCTTCCTCAACATGAACAAAAATATCACGGTGGAGGTATTACACTTACTTGTAACATTTGATGTACACAGTACTGAACAAGGGACTAGTAAATCAGTAACTTCATACAAGCAGCTCTCCACACTGTCTGGGTACCTGACTTTCTTGTGTTATTATGAGTTAGCTTGCGAGATGAATTCACGGATTAGGATTTTTTTGTCCTATCTTCTCCTCCCTGGACACTTGTAAATATAAAGACATCTCCTCTTGTGTTTGTTATTTTCTATTGCCTTAAATTATCCATTTCTTTGGGAATGGATAGTTTCTTCTTTTCCTCTATAATAAGCCACATTGGCTACATTTTGTGTTAAATAACAAACTTACTACTAAGAATAGAAACAGAACTTTTTCTGGCAAGATGACTCCTGATATGAGGACAGGATTGTGAGCTAAGTCGGAGCTTGTCACCTCTGTGCCACTACCTTCCTTGTAATCTTCATCAAATCCATTAATCTCTCTGGATTCCCAGCTTCCTTTTTTGCACAAAGCTTTCTTGCCTCCGGGGGGACATTGAGAAGACAAATTCATTAATCTCTGTAAAATGCTGAGACGTGTGCTCACCACCAGTTTCAGAAGAGTATCACCATGAGAGTCGGTTGGCTAGAATGGAAAGAGCAAAAATTATTTTGTTTGGATCCCACATAAGGAATCTGAATTAACAGAACTGAAAAAGGACAAACACCTCTAGTGGAACTGGGAAAGCTACATTTTTTTGACCCAGAAAGAATTAAGAGTAAATGGAAAATCCCTATGGATTTGAGCTTAATGTGCAGTGACAATGAGGAAACCCATCTGGGTGTAAAGCTGCAAGAAGTACAAGGCATCAAGAAAGGAGGTATTCGTGCTTTTTATGAGTTAAGAGTTATTGCATCCAGCATTTGTCATGATACCTTAGATAACATATAATTGTTCCCCAAAGAGTTGTCCACAAAGCAGATATAAGGAAGCAGGTTTCAAAAATGCAAGCTTTGGTGGGAAGAGAAGAGAGTGCCTCACGGCAAACATGACTGTTCCTTGCATTTCAAATGGAGCCAGTTTCAGGAATTCAAATTAATTCTTCATACTGGTAACAGGCATGTGAACATCCCAGATTGCATTTAAGATGAGGAAGATATTCAGAGGTCTTGTCCTGCATGCTTTTAAATTCAAAGTACTGGTCTGAGACTTCCAGACAACCATCTCCAACAAGAGCTTAGCAGGGTCAGCCATAGTTCCTCTATAGAAGAGCTAGGACTTAAAATGGGTGAATCAAGAATCCAGAGTAAATTAATAAAACCAGTATGGAGTCAGATCAAGAATAGCAAAGGGAAGGAGGAGGAATTGAAAGTATTTCACTTTACTTGCAAATTTTTGGGGCAGTTGATTTTGTATACCTGTGGTTTTGAGGGCAAAAAGGACTATTCCTTCCTTGCTTGCTTCTAGAATGCAGCTCTTTGCATGAAAGGAGATGGGAGCCATCACAGACCCAGCAAAACATGTTATTGCAGAACTGAAAAAAAGATAAACGAGCTCAACTCCACGAAATCAGGAAAGTTCAGATTATATTGTCTGTAGGAAATGGAAAAGACTATATTTAATTGGTATTCATGCCAGGTTGCCATCACAGACCCAGCAAAACATGTTATTGTAGAACTGGAAAAAAGATAAACGAGCTCAACTCCATGAAATCAGGAAAGTTCAAATTATATTGTCTGTAGGAAATGGAAAAGTATATTTAATTGGTATTCATGCCAGGTTAATGAACCAATTATGAGGCAACCTCACAAGACAGTTCTGCTGGACACACCTGAGGACTTTGGCAAGTCATTTAGTCAGCATTGTCCTCTCCTGTCTAAGGGAAACAATCTTTTAGTGTCTCAAAGACACAGTGAACTACCTGACTTATATGTTGATGCTTGGTATGCTCAGAAACTATAATGTGCCCATTACCATAACCTTTAAACAGATACTTTATGAAACATGTCTTTAAATAGTGTCATTTAGAAGGTGGAATTAACAAACAAACAAAGTAGAAAAGGAAAGTCAAAATCACAATGAGCAATACACAGTGGTTATTCCTTGGGGCTGGTGAACTACCTGACTTATATGTTGATGCTTGGTATGCTCAGAAACTATAATGTGCCCATTACCATAACCTTTAAACAGATACTTTATGAAACATGTCTTTAAATAGTGTCATTTAGAAGGTGGAATTAACAAACAAACAAAGTAGAAAAGGAAAGTCAAAATCACAATGAGCAATACACAGTGGTTATTCCTTGGGGCTGCTCATGTTTTTCATTTAGAAGGTGGAATTAACAAACAAATAAAGTAGAAAAGCAAAGTCAAAATCCCAATGAGCAATACACACTGGTTATTCCTTGGGGCTACTCATGTTTTAAACACCTCAGCTTCGAGCTGCTCAGTGCTTTCCCCTGAACGCGACAGCGTCCACTGGTGATTGACATTCAGCCATTACCCAGAG
>NW_010100711.1:40132-69277 GCF_000699245.1 Pterocles gutturalis | reverse complement strand
AACTCAACGAAAAAGTGAAGCTGAACACCTTTGGATAAGTGTGCACTCCTGAAAATGGCCATAATTTACTCAAGCCTCTTCCATTGATACTGATAGGAGTAACACTTTAAGATAAGCCTGTAGAAAAAAACTGTAATTTTCTGTTTTTTTTTTTTTTTAATGGTTATAACAGCTTTTGTGGGAAGAGGAAGCCCCAGGCATCTGACTGCAAGCTCTCAGTCGCCCAGTGACTCTGACCTACAGAGCATAATACAGAGCAATCACACCTCCATGGGGTAGCTAAAGACATTCGAGCCTGTACAAGTGAACTGGGTTCCTTGCTTTTTTGGGGTTGGATTTTTCTCGTTGTTTGTTTTGTTTTTTTTTTCTTTTAATCTCTGAATTCCACAGTCTGGGACAGATTTTTTTTTTCTTTTATTTCCTTGCTTTTTTGGGGTTGGATTTTTCTGGGGTTTTTTGTTATTTTTTTCTTTTAATCTCTGAATTCCTCAGTCTGGGACAGATTTTTTTTTCTTTTACTTTCCTTTATTTTATTTCATTTTTATTATTTCACCCCCTCTTTGCCTTTTTCCACCCCTCAAAGGTACATCAATCACCGCTGCCAGCCTGAGCTGGGAAAGGAAGGCTACTGCAGGGTCACTGTGTAAAAGGCCCTAATTCGTTTCAGTGAAAGGGAAGGGAAAAGAGGCCGTAAGTGGCTTCCTGTTTCTATTCATTGTTTAGAGAAACTCCTTAGGAAGGAAAGAGAAAGTATGCATGTAGGGAAGGCGGTATGGCCAGAGGAAGGGGGCAGAGCCGTACACAAAAGGGCAGTCCATAAAGATAATAACCCGCAAAGAAAAAAAACTTATTGTCATGCTAATAGATGAGTTGGAGAGAGATGAAGGAGATAGACGCAATTCTCCAGAGACAAGCAGTTCCCTTGAGGCCAATCGACTACGAAAGGGGCTGGCCATCTTTGACAAGGACAGATACCCCAGAAGGGAAGTGAAGGAACTGCCACAATAAATCCAGCATGTGTTTCTTCCTGGATTTTCTCCATGCTGCTGGAGGAGCGGGCTGCACGTAGCAGCTGCTCTTCAGCTCAGCCCCGACATGATCTCTGGAGCTCACCAGCGCTTCTGCTCACGCTGCTCAGGTGGTTACGCAGGGGAAAGGAGCTTTTGCCATGGAAGCAGCTTCGTAACCTGCCTCCCCTTCCTCCTCTGCTTTCCTCCAAGCTTGTGTGCTAGTGAAGTGGAAGTGAGATGCTGACACCAAAGGCGCAAAGCAGCAGAGGAGGGAGCCGTGTTCAGCCTCTGGGTGCAATATTTGTCTCCTGGTGGAGGCTTGAGAACCAAGTCCACCACCCCATCTCCAAAACTGTTTCCGTTACTCAGTCCCCTGAGCAGCAATTGCTGCCATTAACCTTGGTTTCAAGTGCACTATTTATTTTCCATATTTAAATAAAGCTATGCTAAGCATGTGCCAACATTATTTCACAAGTGTGGAAATATCATATTCAGCCTTAACTGAAGGCTGGATTAAGACACGCGTACACAAGGGTAAAGTTACTACATACTATTCTTGTTAGCAGAGTATTCTGTAACAGTAGTTTCCCTAGGTTTAGGGTTTTATGTTTTCTTTGACTATGTGGGCAATAAGAGGCAAGGGAAGTGTCATATTTTTTATTTTTATATTGTTTACAAACTACAGACTTGCATTAGAGACTTTATATATCATCTTTCAAATCACATTTTGAGTACAGTTACTGTTGAAATATTAGGTTTCAATACCTATTCACCCACAGTCACTTACAATGACGCCATTGTTCTAGGTACCCTACTAGCACAGAATAAAAGGCAATCTCTGTCTCCAAGAATTTATAATCTACAGATTACACATAAAATTTAAACAAATATTTTCAAACAGATATTCTCATTTTATTGATGGAGAATTTAGATATAAATTTTTTTTCCTCAAGTGAGAGTCCTGTAAGTGTCTAGAACACAACAGTGCCATTAAGAGGAAACTGTGTTAAAAGAATACACTGATTTTTTTTTAAATAAATATTCATGCAGAGCCATAGAAAACACAGATTATATTTGTCACAGAGAGAAACAATGTGCGCGATTAATAATGCAGACATTCTTGAACTTTCATTTCCTCTTGAGTACTGTGATGTCTATTTTCCAATTCTAAAGTATTCCTAGATTATGCTACAGCAACAAGCCTCTCATCTTTAATTATCAATTCCCCGACAAAACCAGAGAAGTAAAGTGTATCCGAGACAAGACACAGAGTCAAACAATGCCCCCCAACTGCCCTATTGCACTGTACTTCAGGGAGTCTATGGAGAGGTTGCAACACAACAAGAGAGCTAAAAAAAGACAACCCTGGAACCTGAGATAAGGAAGCACTGAGAAAAACAGCAACCACAAGTTCTCATGGGATGAGGCTTGGCTGACGCTAGGGCAAGAAATACATGAAAGAAACAAGTGAACCGCACCCATGAAGTGACAGCTTCTGTTCAGTGATAAAGACCCAGATAGGCTCCTGCAAGTTGGGTCTCTGCCTTGGTTATTTATATCATTTAAATAGGAAAACCTACTAAAATATAAACGAGAAATTTGGAATCAAAAGTGGTTGGTGATTATCTACTTGTTCCCCTGTATGAATTTAAAAACTAGTATACCAAGCACATCCTGTAAGGAAAGTTTAAACTGTGATAAAACCAGTTTCTGACTAAAGGCTAATAAGCACATTAGTGCATGACTACAGGCACAGTTAAGATGTGTAAAATGTTCAGTCTTGGTATCTCTGTCTCACCAGTACTTTTGGTGGTAAGGAAGAAAGGTCTTGCCATCTCTAGCTTGTGTTTGCATGTGTTTTCATTTAACACAGACAAAAAAAAAAAAAAAAAAAATCAAGCACTGTACATCCTTGGTAAGTAGTAGCAAAGTATAAAGTGACGGTAGGGCCAAATGATGAATTTTGATTTAGTCTGAAACCAAAGCGTTGTTAGTTCCCTTAACATTTGGGTTTTCCTTTCAATGTAACTGCTCCTTTAGAATGCCACTTTATTGCTGCCTTAAAATTAAGCTGCTTCCCAATTGTTTCTCCTAAAAGCATACACAAAAAGTAAAATAAAAGAATACAATTGAACACATCTCTAATCTAGGATATTCCTCTAAATGATGCACTGGGGTTCTATAGACAACCACAGCATGAATCAAATTCTCATGTCAGGTTGATTTCTCTTACCATTGCAACATCACCAAGCAGAACAATCAGACCCCCCAACCTCCCTTTACCCCACCAGAGTCCCGTAAAGACAGCTGGGCACTAGTGCTTGGCAGGCCATGCACACCCTCCATGGCTTTTAGGATTGAATTATTCCATTTTAAAGAAGCTGTTATTATCAGTAATTTTTTACACTTAAAAAGATTCCTGTAGACCCACATTGGTCTGCTAGTGCCTAGTGAAGTTGAAAGTAAGCTGAACTTTGTTGGAGAGGTCTTAAAAGACTCTTCAGTGATGAAAGGAATCGACTTGGATTAGACATTGGGAGGGACAGGTCACACACTTATTTGTTCCTACATTAATGAATATCAGCACACAGCTATTGTTTCGTCTCTCCAGAGAGAGGGCTTTACACTCTTGATTCAGCTCTGTTCCTACATGCTTTCTTTTGCCCAAACCACCTGACCATCCATATATAAACCTCTCAGCTATGCACTTACTTCTGTTTGGAACCTGTGTTAGGGATATAGGAATAAGTCTCAGCTGTGCTTTAGCTTCATTTGATATCTCTGCCCTGTGCAGGGTCAAGCACAGCCCTGCAGTTCCTTTGCACCATTTCGCTGCAGAGAGCAAGGGAGTTCTTGCTCACCTGGGAGAGGATGAGAGAGTATTCTGGCACAGGGAACTGCATGGATGTCCACCCATGCAACTCCAAGAAAAGTGCAAAAGAGGTGAGGTGCTGTCTTAAGAGAGTGGGAGCCTAAGAAAAATTAAAAAAAATTTTAAAAAAAATCTGTTTAGATTCAACTACAGCCACTGAGGCTTGCTGTACAGCATAAACATGTCTTTCGTTGGATATAGTTAGGTAAGATGCTGCTCTTACCTCCAGAAAAAACTAAACTTGGGAGTTAAAGATTTTGGAGATTGACCCTTAACAGCCCCATCTGTTTGCTGGATCATGCAGTGAAATCAGAGCATTGACTACGTTATAGAGTGAAACAAAAAAACAAAGCAGCACATGAAAACAAGCCCTTCAAGTACAAAAAGAGCAGTGTAATTAGAAGACATGGTATGAAAAATGATGAAAACTGCAAGATGGACAGGACTGTAATAATGACATGATTTAGTATGTAGATTAATGCCTTCTAAACAGGACAGGATTGAAAGTCAATACTTCAGTTTATTGATTTTGGCAATGACATGTATTTCTTACATCTTTCAACAGTATGAATGAAACACTCTATGAAGCTAACTGATGGAAAACAGGCTTTATGTCTGTAAATTGGAAATTAATAAAAATAATTTAAGCAAACTAAAATGAAGGCAACAATGTAACGCTTTACTCACTGTTCATCAAGTGTCAAGCTTAGAAGCTAAGGAAAACCATGAACTGTAAACATTATTTACAAGAAATCTGTTTTTAAACAAGGTAAGAGAAAGATAGCAGTATAAGGTCCAGCAGTCACACGTTTAAAATTTAAACTGTAAAGAACACTACCATGTTTTCTTTCATTTTAGGCTATATTAAAATATTTCAAATGTTTGCTCTTTAAAGACCCAACTGGCAAAAATAAGCTACTTTTACAAGTACATATGATGTATGCTTCAAAATTAATCAGTTTAATTCTGCACTATGTATTGCATATGTGGCTCAACCATGATATTTTCCTCATGCAATGCCTGATATTAATTCTAATCTCAGACTGCTCTCTACTGGTAATAAATTATGTTAAAAATCATTAAATATCTGCAATACCAGAGATGTAAAGAACTGCAGTTGGCATATATTTTGTCTTTGAATCAGTGCAGGAATGAGAGCCTTAAGAAGGCAACATGAATTTGAAATGAAAAGTAAAATGCAAATACGTAAGCCAAAATATGATTTCACTTTATATTGACCCATCACGGCCCTATTCCTGCTCCCACTGAATTTAATACCAAAACATGCAGCTGTCTCAGATTATCTGGTAAGGGCCTGGTCTTTTGAACGTAAATAGTTCCTTCTGCACTCAACCAGGATGGGACTTGCAAGAACTAAACATGGCTGCAAGTGGAGAACATGGACAATTTGTTCCTTGTACTACTGCAGCTTTTTTTTTTTTTGACAGTCAGGGATGTCTTTGTGAAAGAACTCAAACTTGTTCTTAAATTTGATTTTTTTTTTTAATTACAACTCCTGGGTGCAAAATAATTCATCAATTTATTCTCACAAATTCATAACTTAACAAATTGTTCTATAATATTGGAAAACACCAGTCTAAGCCTGTAAAGTAGGCTAAGTACCACATATTACAGCATTGGCATTTTTCTTTTCCCTATGGCATATACGTATTACATTTGATAATAGCAGTAAAATACACCATCCATGATCTGATCTTGCTTCCACTGAAAGTAATAGTGAAACTCCTCTTAAGACCCCTGGGAGATGTACATACACCGAACCTCTGTGGAAAAAAAATAGAAGTTGTTTGGGTTTTGTTTTTTTCTTTCAGGTTACAGAGTAGTCAGAGTGTCCGAGACAAGAGATCTTGACATAGACCAGGTACAAAGAACTGGTTTTCATTTATCTCAGATTAGCCTCCAAGAAAAAGAAAAAAAAAAAAAAAAAAGCAAACCAAACCAAGACCCAACTACTTTACTGAGGCAAGTTGAAGTCTTTTCCCTTTGTCTCTCCTTCCTCCTTACTTCACTGTTTGCCCATATCTTCCCATCACTCTTTGAAACATCTCTTCTATCCTGCCACAGATTTGCATGAGGAGGGAACGAAGTTAATGGCAGGGATGATATCCCGTGCAGCATGTGAGAGTGCTGGCCTGGATACCTCTGATGTTCCACTTACTGTCTCATCTCACTTGTTGCTCATTTTGTTTTCCATGTGTTCTTCAATAACTGCCCAGACTTGGCTCTACTTCTTGATTGATAGAGTCACGACTTACCTTTTGGATTGTCCCCTCCCATTTTTTTGCTAAGCTGTTTAATTATACACCAGCGTTAAAAATTGTTTATGCAATATATATTGTTTTGTTCATCCTTAAAGCCTGAATCTATTAGAGTGATTAAAATAAACCAAAATCTAGGACTAAAAAAAAAAAAAAAAAAAAAAAAAAAAAAGGAAAAAAAAAAAAAAAAAAAAAAAAAAAAAAAAGGGGGGCAAAAAAAAAAACCCAAAAAAAAAAAAAAAAAAGCAGAGAAAGCGGGTCACAAAATAAAGTCCCAGAAAATCTGAGTTATAATAGAAGTACTGGTTGATTTGTTGCCTCCCTCTGTGTGAAATTAATCCAGTGTGATAATTGTTTGCAAACATATGGATCACATGGAAAAAACTGAAAACTCGTGTAGGTCTGGAGAGTTCAAAAGCATCTCTCATCATGGGATCTTGCTTCCATTGAATTGAACTGGATTCAATTCATTTCATAGTCTAGTAAGAATTTTAATGAACTAAATCTGAGTTGCTCCACGACTCTAGAATAATTTAGACAGCGTCTGAGACCTTCTTGAGTTGTGACAGCCTACCCCCAAACACCAGATCATTGCGTGACACAACCCCTTCCAGCAATATCATTAGAAGGGTGATCCCTAAAGTGTCCCCTACAGCCAACAGTCTCTGGAGCTGTGCTGGAGGACCCCACCTCAGCGGACCCTTACCCCACAGCGGTACTCTTCACTGTGCTCAGGGAACCAAAACTGAGGCAAGATCTTACTACAGAATTGAACTCCACGTCCTGAAAGGGAAACGGTCTTCATCTTTCTGGCCACTGAATTTCAGAGGACTGATATACCACTATCACCCTGTTGAAGCAGCTTGTCCCAAAACACTTCTTTCCTCTAGTGTCATTGTAATAAATTGATGTTTATTTCAAATTTCATAGACAACGTAACATTATATACTCAGCTGTTCAGGAAATATGGCAACGTAGAACATGCAGCTCAACATTGAGGTACACAGCAACCCATCACAATACCAATGAAATAGAATGCACTGATGGAAAATTTAGAATTTCTTTTTAAAAAAAATAACAAAACCCCCACACAGAACCAGGCATTGTTCCAACCATCAGCCAAACAACTCAGGTTGGAGAATTTACTGCCCAATTATTACATGACCAGTTATTGGTTCGAGCTGACAAATATTTCCTCCACTTTCCTTTGCTTCAGAGTTGGCACTGCTCTTCTGCCTTTTGGAAGAATTGGAGCTCTTGCCAGACTGCTTGGCACTGCTTTAATTGACAATTTTAGGGCAGTAAATTAGCAGGGTTTTTC
Organism: Pterocles gutturalis; assembly: GCF_000699245.1. Classification (NCBI taxonomy): domain Eukaryota; kingdom Metazoa; phylum Chordata; class Aves; order Pterocliformes; family Pteroclidae; genus Pterocles; species Pterocles gutturalis. Next base: position 61,795 of record NW_010100711.1, on the reverse strand, counting down.
ATGTTGTTTCACTTCTAATTTTAATCAGACATACAGCCATTTGGCACACCAAGCCACAAGGAGTTCACAGTGCCTCCATAAAAATACACTCATTGAAATGTAACTTAACTTTAAAAGAGTCACACAAAAGCAATGTGCTGACTAAATGCGCTAGTATGGTGCATTGAGAGACTGTGAATTCCAATTTCAGCCATGCCAGTCATTTGGCATTAAAATATGCACCAGCTGTGAGTGTTTGGATCTCGATAAGTCAGAGTGTGCTGGAAAGCTGACAAGATACTGCTGTGAAAATGTTTCCAGCCCCTAATCTCTGCTGTCTCCTCTTTTTCATATTTTGCTACCCATGTTGGTGTATAATGCAGGGAGAAATAAATGCAAAATCCAAGGAAGATGTGCATGGGGTGACACCAAGTATTTATAGAACTTGTAAGATAGTGCTGCCACTCACACAGCTCTGGACTCTGATGAGTTGTCTCTGGTCAACTTTTCTAAATTGCTGATTTATTTTCCTTACACAGGGAAGAGCTCTGTATTAGTAAAACTGGGAGATGAAACATTGCTGGGAAAGGGAGGAATAGTGAGAGTGAAATCCACAGAGAGCTCTTCAAATTGGGACACTAGCTGCTGTCAAAGGAGCTGAAAAATGAGTCTTGACAAGGCAGTATTTTTGGACTGATTTATCAGTAGAGCATATCATCCTGTAAACTCAGTTTTGAGCAAATATTTCTTTCCTTTCTCTCTATTATTTATTCATATCCACATTAAATCTCGTACACAAGCCACCAGATTCTAACCTGCTGAGGAGGGCAAAGCAGTGTGCTTCCCATCTGTTCTACTTAGCCAACAAGATGCTCCAGATCTTATCCTGCCTTTCCAGAAGGAAAATCTTCCTCCCTCGCTGCAGCCATTTTCCTAGCCACAAAACAGGGGTAAGCAAGGGCGGGGAAGGCTGCAACTTCATTTCAGAGCCTGAGGCTTTTGTAGCAGGAAGCTGAAAAAGGACTGCTTAAAAGCAATAAATCAGGGCTTGGTTTGCAGCGGTTTTGGCTGCTTTAAGGCTCCACTCAGTGCTCTGTAGCAGGTAATCACCCCACTGTCCTCCTCACTTCTCCCCCAGTTTCAAGGGATGCAAGAAAGGACAACACACAGAACCTGAGCGGGGTGGCAGAAAGCAGGAACCCTTCAGTTGATACCCCAATGTCTGTCCCCAACTGCTTTGCAATCATCAGGCACAGAGGAGAGGTGAGTAGAAGGGCTGGAACAGTGAGCCACAGCCAAGGGCGGGAGCAGGACAACCTGCAGAAGGGCAGAGGGCTGATGTAGGAGCTACAGGACTGCTCCACACCAGTGTAACACCTTCACATTCTTTACTATCTAGACAAAATTCTTGAAAGCTGGCAGGATTTTAGCTTTAGCTCAAGGATGTTTTAGTAATAGAAAGACCTCATAAACCCTCTAGCCTGGGGAGAATTTCATCCACTAAAGTGAGGCAGAGAAGCATCAGAATCATGCATTTATCCAAAGGTGCAACTACATTCCCCCTCCAGAGCCGTCCCCTGCTATTCCATGAATGCAGCTTCGGCTAGGGAACACCCCACACACCCTACACGCACACACTCACGCTATTTAATAGATATTAATATTTTAACAAAATTGTAAGTAGAAAGAGGATACTAATTACAGAACATGGCATTAAAGAGGAACTGCTGCACTAGATCCTTTTTCCCTAAATGAGGTCTGCAGGGGAATAATGTAAATTAAGGAATATGCACAAAATTCTGAGCTAGCCAAAGCAGCGTTTTATAATCAAAATACCATTCCACAAATGCAAAGGTCACCTTTCATAAAACTGAGCAAACCCGAAAAAAAAGTCACTTGATAAATCAAATGCAGGAGCAGATTTTTTTTCTCCTTCTCAGAGAAATTAATAAAAAACAAAAGCAGCCTTATGGTCAATGTCTTAAAGTAAAAAAGCAATCAGGTGCAACAGTTAAATCCAGAGGAGTTTCCCATTTCAAGTCAAGCTCACTGGAGTGAAAACAGAGTAAACTAATTATGATGTAAATCCACAATGAATGATGCAGAAATAGTATGCAATGTAAACAATAATTTTGAAATTCCCAGTTTATATCAGCATTTATCTGTTTCATACACTCCAGAAGTATAACTCAGAAAATATATTTTTGTACTAATGAAAGACTTCTACTTTTTAATCAAAGAATAAATTAAAGCATTTTCAAAAGCATGCCAGCCTTATTAATTAGTTCCATTAAAATGTAAAAGACAAGCACATACATTTGCCTCACTTTGCACTTGCATCTCTTTACCTTAAATATCCTATCACATATTATTATAGGCATGGTTGGAAATACCATCTATTATTAATATTCCTTGACACCTCTTACTAGAAGATCCTGCATTCAATTGTTTACAATTTATCTCAATTATAACTATTTGGGCTGAAGTTTTTACAGTGGACATTTTGGAGAATTTCAGCCAAAGCATTTCTGCCTTTTCCAAGGATGAGATAAGGGAAAATAATTATTTTATGCGTGTCAAGAAATTCTAGCAATTGCTTCTTGAACACTAAAAAACCCAAATTAATCCATTCCAGAAAACACATTTTGGAAAGGTTTTAAACAGGCTACTTCATGCTGTCCCTATGAAAATCCGCTGGCATTTAGGAAGTTATAATCCATTCTGGTTTTCACAAATCAATTTATTCATCAAAGGTGGATTAAGTCTTTCAGACACATTCCTTGACTGCACCAAGCTGAAACTGAGAAAAAACCAGGAGGGACCACTCAGTGGATAAGGAACTGGCTGGATCATTGCACTTAAAAGAGTTGCAGTCAACAGCTTAATGCCCAAGTGGAGACTGGTGATGAGTGGCATTCCTCAGGGGTCACTGTTGGGACCAGTGTTGTTTAACATCTTTTTTGGAGACATGGACAGAGGGATTGAGTGCACCCTTGGGAAGTTTGTTGACAGCACCAAGCTGTGTGGTGCCATCAACACACTGGAGGGAAGGGATGCCATCCAGAGGGACCTTGACAGGCTGAAGGCCCATGTGATCCTCATGAAGTTCAACAAGGCAAAGTGCAAGGTCCTGCACATGGGCCAGGGCAATGCCAAGCACAAATACAGGCTGGGAGAAGAACGGATTGAGACCAACCCTGAGAAGAAGGACTTGGGGGTGTTGGATGATGAGAAGCTGACATGAGCCGGCAGTGTGAGCTTGCAGCCCAGAAAACCAACCGTGTCCTGGGCTGTATCAAAAGAAGTGTGACCAGCAGGTCAAGGGAGCTGATTCTCCCCCTCCGCTCTGCTCTTGTGAGACCCCACCTGGAGTATTGCATCCAGCTCTGGGGTCCCCAACATAAGAAGGACACGGACCTGGTGGAGCAAGTCCAGAGGAGAGCCACAAATATGGTCAGAGGGCTGGAGCACCTCCCATACAAGGACAGGCTGAGAGAGTTGGGGTTGTTCAGCCTGGAGAAGGCTCCAGGGAGACCTTATAGCAGCCTTCCAGTACCTAAAGGGGGCCTACAGGAAAGCTGAAGAGGGACTTTTTGCAAAGGCATGTAGTGATAGGATGAGGAATAATGGTTTTAAACTGAAAGATGGTAGATTTAGATTAGATATAAGGAAGAAATTTTTTACAGAGAGGGTGGCAAGACACTGCCACAGGTTGCCCAGAGAAGCTGTGACGCTCCATCCCTGAAGGTGTTCAAGGCCAGGCTGGATGAGGCTTTGAGCAACCTGGGCTAGTGGGAGGTGTCCCTGCCCATGGCAGGGGGGTTGGAATTAGGTGATCTCTAAGGTCCCTTCCAACCCAAACCATTCTGTCATTCTATGGGGATACTGCTGACTGTCCACCCAGGTACAATGACTTCCACTACAGGCTCCCTCTTCCACCAGGTTAGAAGCTCCATTTGCTTGAGACAAAGCTCATACTTCCCCACAACATTTCCCCATGCAGAGGGTGACAGCATACCATCTGGGAACCTTCTCTTAGCTGAAGTGAGAGAGATCTCTGGGGATTTAGGTACTGCCGCACTTTCAATCAACGGATACCTCCAGTAGGTATTAGGACAATGCCTCAGGACAGATTTGCTACATATTCATTCTCTTTTCAGAAGCTAGAAAATCACCCAAATCAAATACCCACACACTATTTTCTGAAATTACTTTAGATGGACATGCTTATCACGCAAAAGTGACGAAATGCTAAACTTAAGCTTGTCTCTGCAAACATAACTCATTCCTCTTTTTGCAAGAATTATCCTAGCCTTTCTGTTTTCCCCACAGGGCCAATTCATCCAATGCACAGCAGGAATCACGTTCACTAAATGAGCAACGATTCAATAATTTCTCCTTCTGTCACTGTTCATTATTGGTCTAGAGCCTTACTTTTTCCGTACTATTTAGACCAAGTTCTAAAATCATCATTGTTTCTGTGTTTGCCAGCGCAGTATCAGACCTTTCCAATACACTAATTGACTTATTTTCACAATTTCCCTGTGAGATAAGGGGGTTTATAATTCTCATTTAGAAATGGCAAGCTAAGGCATAGTGTCCTATCATGTGTGTGGCATAAGCCAAAAGAGAGGTTCTAAAGTAAAAGCCAGGTGAGTACAGGGGAGAAAAAAGCCCTATATATTTTACTGACCAAACTCACAAATTGAAGAATTGGATCCATGTCTAATACTGCATCTCTACACACAACTAATTGAACCTGCAGAGATGTGGGCCCCATTATCTGCAAACACAAGATGCCAATAACACTTGTGCACCAAAGCAAACAGTCTGGTTTGCAAACTCCACCAGCTCGTGAGGACACATGCTCACTTGTAGCAACGAAACATATTGATGTTACTAAGGGGCAGAAGACAGAAAGTTGCACAAGATCTACTACAGCCAGATCAAGAGCAGTCTGTCAGCAAACATGTGCTGATCAATTTACAAACCAAGCTCTCAGCTGAGCTTCCAAATAGATGGGTAGCAGCATGGTTTGGTCAAAATGCTCAGTGGGTTCCTTTAGTTCCAGATGAACGTTTTTAATTAAGGTCATTTTTGAGGGCAGCCCTGGCTGCTTAGGACAATTCTTGCTGCAGCCCCAGAGCCCCCTCCCGGCCCCAGCAGCCGTGCGGGCTGTGGGCTGCGGCAGGGCTGGAGCAGCTGTGCTGCTCCTGAGAAAGGCAATTCCATTAAACTAACAGCTGTGAATGGAGCAAGAATTTACTTTACTGTGACTTTATTTTCTGTGATTTTATCTACTTATCTTTACTGAATAAAGCAATTTGAGTCTGATTTTATTGTCTCATCGGTCAGACTAACAGGTGTCCCAGTTGCAAGAGTCACCAGCAGATGCATATTTCCTCTGAAAGTGAAGGAATGGCTTCAGACCTTTTTGGTTGTATATTGAACAAAGGGATTCTTTAAAGAGGAAGAATCAGCAAATACATATTTACTACAGTATTATCACTAGATGTTAATTGATAAGAGTGTCAAACCCAGCCCATTGTTATTGCAAATGTAGAAAGAGTATAAAAATGGAATTTCTCAGAGTGGGCACACAAAACGCTCTCCTTGTGATGCTAAGCCCTAGTCTGTGTGGGCTGACAGCACCACCACATTTACTGCATCCTGACAGCTGAGTTAGAAACTGTAACACTATGATACAGAGGTGTCAAGATTGCTGAAATTAATACTGGGATGTGTGGTGTTTAGCTTGTTGACTCAGGTGTGCTAGAGAAGCAGCATCATATGACAGTAGAGGCATTGCAATTTAGCATAAAGTAAAGCTATTTCTTTTTGGAAAGATTTCTGATGCTTCTTAGAAAATGTATATTTTATGTGAGAATTTTAGCTGAAGATACAGTTTCCTGCACAAGCATATGTCTGTTATTACAGATGGGGAAAATGTAGCAGAGACGAAGCTACTCAGAAGGAGAGCAGCCAAGGGAATGATTTAGGATTCTGAATTACAATGCTCTACTCCCGTTCCCCCACTCTAACCAAGAGACACTAAGAACTGGAAGACAAAGGCTTTTCACTGTTGCAGTAAGTGGTATCCCTTCAGAGCTCAGTTGTTGTCACTGAGCTGAACAACAAGATGACTCAGAACCAGGCTGTCAGGCTGGGGAGAGATTCCAGAACTCACTTTATCAAGAGAGCGTATGTCTACCGCTTGTTCAGGGGAGCGGCTGCTCAGCACAAACAGTCGAGGGTATGGTCTCAAATCGAGCAGTTCCAACACCATCCAGCAGAGATAATAGTAGCTCTCCGCCATAAATGTTATCAAATCCCTTTCAATGGCTTACATTGTCTGTAAAGATTAAGGGTGGAAGGACCTTGATACTCGAAGACAGATTAACAGAATATTTTCCCTTTTGTAAGTTAACTCGGTCTGATGTGGAGATTACTAGGGTATATCTTGAAGTCAGTAAACACACTTCAGTAACAAATCTGCTGCTCTGAACCACGTAGTAAAGACAAAATTTTCTTCTCATAAAATTGTTCCGGTATAAGCAAATCAAAATTTGGATCTAGAATTTCATATTCTTCTTTTTGAGAGGAGAGTAAGAATGGAATCTCCTCTCTTACACAGAGAAGTGCTGAATGCTTTGCATTTGTTTTGCATCAGGGACCTCTTGAAACCAGACCAAATCTTGGGAGGTTAACAGAAAGCATCAGACATCCATGACAATGAGCATACAGAGCTACTGACACAGATACCATGGCTGCCTGCGTAAGTACTGTTTTCTTCACATCCAAGAACACTAAACTCTTACTGACTAAACCCCGGACTAGGCTACATTTTAACAACACTAGCATGAATGCTGACCTTACTGCAACAAACTCCAGGGTTTTCTCCTTGAATTGTGAGCACAGCTGTGCAGATGACAGATTCCCCCAGAACACCCATGTTTCAGAAGAGCCTGCTGGGGGCTGGGTCACTTCAGGCTGAGCAAGAAACTGAATGCAATAATCATAACGTAGGTACATACTGACCATTGGCTGTTGTGTAAAGCCCTCTCCTCAGAACCTCTCCTTCTGGATGTATTTTCAAACAGGGGAATGGTAAAAACATCCTGTTGTCAGACTTCACCACTACCCACTGGCCTCCAAACAGCTCACCCAAAATTTATGGAGTAAATGGCAGTCTTTCCCTTAGCGCCAGCAGCGTTAATGTAGCCACGTTAAATTTTCGCTGGTTTGGTAGGTGTTGGAAGCTCTGCAGCTCATTACTGCTTCAAAACAAGGACCTCGCCAACTGATCTTGTATGTACTGGAGCTAACGGCAGCACTCCCATCAGCCACTCAAGGGCATACTAAGTCATTGTGCAAGTTCTGTATTTAGGGTCTCCATGGAGTAGGATTCAACTGGAACAACCAATACAAGTGCAAGCCATAAGAGATGTGCCTTGCTACTGCTGATCAGGAGACTGTTGTACCACACTTAAACTGAAATCAGGAGAACTTTTGAAGAAGAACTGGAAGCACAGTTTTTGCAAAATTGTCACTCTTCTTTCTTCCTATATGGAGAAAACACATTCCATTGAGAAACTCTTAAAATTGCCTCCAGAAAATGTACTTCTATCATTCACATTTCTTCGGATAACCTCAAGTCAAGAATGTAACCATCCAAGGAAAAGACGAGTAGGGCTTATTAACATTAGGGGGTTACTTAGCCTGACCAGGTATGTCAGAAATTATAACAAAGACTTGTTAAAGACAGAGACATTAACACTGGACAGTTTTTAAATTAATCTGACATAAAAAATGGATTAATTTCTTGTTTCAGCCCTATTCTGGTAAAGGCATTATAGCTTTATATCTATCTATGCCTGTATCTACATATTCCTATCTATCTATATTTAAGTTCAGCTTGAATTTTAATTCTTGGTTTAAAAATATTTCACTGGGCTACCAGTTACAGCAAAATGTCTCAGATATCCTAGGCAGCCACATGTGTTAGCTCATCATAATAGGCATGCAGATATTTATGTTCCAGGCTCTCCAACAGTCACATTATGGCTTTAAGTGCCTATCTCCTACAGACAAAGAAATCTGAGGTTGTCAGTCATTACATTCATGTTACCTGAACATCTTGCTTTTTACTAAAGTTTCCATGCACAAGCAATATTAACATCTGTTTCAAGGATCTCTGCTGGAATTGTAGCTTCACGCAGCCAAATTGCCTATGCTTCCACCGAGGAAACGGCTATTTATTTTATGCAGCCATCTGGGCTCTAAATAGTATGTTTTGTCGTTTGTGGTCTTGTTTTCCAGGGCTTCTCATATGAAATTTGATTCCTTCATAACTTATTTCTTCTGTAAATGTCTTTTTTTAGTAACCAAACTTGTGAATGAATGTTTCATACGAGACTTAGAATACCAGTGTCAATTCATAAATATTTTGTATCTAGAGCCAAACCCTAATTGCAACAGCTTTGATGGTCTACATTTTTTTTTTTTCCCCTGTGGAATCACATGTAAAAATAGTCTTTTTGAAACCCTCTGACAGTTAGATGAATGCTGCTGCAGAACGTTATACTTCAGGATGATACTGATCAAGTTGTTCACATGGTTTGAGCACAGACCCTTGCAGTCTCAGAGCCCAGATTCCATCTTCCTAAACAAAGGGACCAATGGTAGTGACTAACAGCAGAAATAGATATTCACAAACTTTTACATACAGTCTACTATTTTTGCTTGGATCGTGACAGAAATACAAATACTTCTTTCCCTCCTCATATCATACCTTCTCAGATTTCCCCTTAATTGATTTTGGTCTCAGAGTTACATACCACAACCCAGAAAGAATCAGGTATCTTAGAAGGCCACTTACAGAAATGGTAAGAAAACATGAATCACAGATGAGAACATTTGACTTTCCTACTCCCTGTTTGCTGTAGTCACAAACTGCTTGGTGTCACACCATAGAGCTAGCTAACTGACACAAAAGAACCAAGAGCAGGACTCCAACACCCTCAAATCTGCTCATTATTCTCTACATACACAACGAGCACTCCCCTTTTACCCATGAGAAAGGGTGTGCTCTGTAACATAGATCTAACACGCCACCTCTCCACACAAGTGAGTCAAGAGATCTCTTCTTCCAGAGATCTGCCCCACACAGGAGCCAACCCCACAACAGTCTGTCCTCTTCATCTCCTGGTACACCTCTTCCCTGGCCACATCTTACACCAAGGCGGGTTCTCTCACTCTTCCCACCAAGGGTTATTTCTCTTCCCACTGTTACTTGCTCTGTCAAGGAGGCCAGCCAGACAAACTACCTAATACTGACCAAGCTACCCTTCCCCCTTTGTGAAATGCATAAAGCAAATAACAAGCTACACCACAAAGAATAAGGAGACTGGAGGGAAGAACATGGCTGAACTAGGCAATATAAACTCATTCAGTTTACTCTCCTCCTCCTCTTCACAGTCTAATCACCAAGCAGAAGAAACAGCCTTATTGTCTCCCCTCTTCATCAGCTATGCTGTATCCACTCCTATAGATCCTAAACACAGGCTTCAGACTTTAGGAGATACAGAAGAACATATTGCATTTAAGTCTATAGATTAATTTATTTTGTCCCCCTTACCTTGACTATCACTTTATAATACTTGTCTTCCTTACTAGCTCTGCACAATCCATAGTGCTTCTACTCTCCTATCTTGTTCTTTACCTTCTTTTCACTCAGGTGCGGTGACCTAATAACCAGGTTCATCATCTTCACCTGGATCAGCCACTAAAGGGTAAATGGCTGCTGGCAAATGTTTTCCATGGAGCAATCTCATATTGCTTCCTCCAAGCTGTTTCTTAAAACCTCTTGTTTCAAGAATACTTTTACAATCAACACACCTTCAAAGACAAGGTACCAAGGATTAATACAGAAAACCTAAAGACCGTTATATTCAAACAGAACGCAAAATGTAAGAATATATTGAGTAATCTAAGACCATAGGCAGTGTCCAGAAATTCCAAAAAATCCTATAAAGCCTTAATTCAATACTGGTCTTTTCTGGAGCTGGCATGTGGTCTCTTTTCCTCCAAAGCACCACTCAGTTTCAAACTGTACTCTTCCAATCTATCAAACCATGACTGGGATAGAAGGAGGAGGCTACCACAAACCCAGAGAAATGTATTAACAGTAGGTTTGCCTACACAGCTGTCAACAGGTCTACAGCATTTGTTAGGAGACAACCAAATCTGAAAGGAGACAAAACCCTTTTCAGCTGGTTGTCTGAATGAATCAAGAAATAATTATTCTTTCCTCTGAGGCTAAACTCAGACATATTGGCAGAATTCTCCCCTTGCTCAGCAGAAGTAAATATGAGTAAAACAGATCCGAGCAGCTTTGCTACTTTAGGAGACTTGGCTGTAGAGGAAGCTCTACCTCTCATTTTAGCCTGTGATATACACCACGGGTCTCGTAAGTGCCTGAGTGCTTTCATTTGACTGCAGTCATTGTGCTCAGGACGGCGACAGCAGGAGGAGGCTGATGTTCAGTGCTCATCTGTATAGATGATCTAGTTCACACATTAGAATACAATTAACAGACAGGTGTGGATATGAAAGGTGTGGGTCAGAGGGATGCATGATGCCTGCCAGCATGCTGCCTGGTTCAGGTAAGTGCCGTTCCCGTTCACTGGGAAGCACGAGCAAATTCTCCTTAACATAAAGCAGTGAAGGGGCGAACAACGAGACTCTGCAGCTGACTGCACATGTAACTTCAGGCCAGGACTTGAGAACACCTTCCCTGCCCTGTAATGACTAAAACCGAATTTTATTACAGATTATAGGGGCTTACTAAAGCAGTCTGACCACATGATGTTCTAAGAATAATTATGATCTACCCATCTTATTCATAGTAGTCATTAAGTTGCTATATCTGTAACAGGCTTAATAACAAGGTGAAGAGTGAACAGGAGAGAAAGTCATACACCCATCTCAATGGGCAGTGTTTCTTATACGACTAGGATTGCCTATGTGGGGAGAACCAAGTAACTGAAAAAGAATTAAAGCACAGAAGATTATGTTTAAAGAGCAAGGTCTGTCCTTGTGCCACAGTGAAGCAGTGGTCTCCTAAGGTGGGGTGTGTGCACTCGAGAGGGTACACACGACAACCCATTGGAAGGAAAAAAGTATTTTTCATACCATTAATAAAATGAAAAATAATTAAAAACAGTGTTTATCCCATCCTTATCCTTTATTGATTTTTTTTTTTGTGTATGTTTTATAAGGCACATAATAGTACAGCAGTAGGGGTATATACTCAAAAACATTTAACTGATAGGGGCATGTGACCAAAAAGTTTAGAAACCCAAAGGACTGGTCTTGCAGGTAGCACCAGGTCAGCTTTAAAACTAGTAGTAGTGCTGCAACAGCAAAAGAGCTGGAGCAGGTAAGTGTTACAGTAACTGTTGTACTCACAATAGGACCTGAATATCCTGCCCCGAACACCAGCTCACGTGGAGCTCACAGTAAAGTGAAGAATCCTCTGGATGGTAAAGATATGACCGCAAAACAAGGAAAATTCAGTTACTTGTTACGCCTCTTGCTGCTTCCAAATAATTGCACAAATGTGAGATTCGTGCTATAACAACACCAGCCTGTCAAGATGAGCTACAGGTGATGCTTTAAATTTGCCATAGTGTTTTGTGCAGACTTCACAAATTCTAAGCGTGTCATTCAGTATTGGCTGTATGCTTCCTATTAATGGCATTAAGCAAATAAAAAGCAATTGTTCTAAAGAAAAAAAGTTTGTTGAAGTATAAAATTATGAAAATTGCTGCAGTAGATAATAATAATGCCTTCGGGTTTATCCTTGCGTTCTTAACAGTATATATTACTTAACTGATAGATCATAAGAGCTCATTTTGAGCTATCAGGTCTATCACACAAATGTGTGGTCAAGAGCTCTTTAATGCACACCATTGTCACTGTAGACCATAACAGCTGCTTTGGAACTGTCAACCTAGTTTGTCACAATCTGTTTTAATCTAAAAAAAAAAAATCTCAATTACTTTGTAGTTGCCAACATGCAATTTAAGCTGATTGTTTGGTGCTATAGCTGAGCATTGTTCGAGTATGGGAGGTGAAATACTAAAGCAACTGTGAAGAGCAGGCATCACTATCATCAGACAAATCACAGGGGACTCAAATCCAAAGTTAATAACAGAGATGCTTGCCATGTCTTTATAGAGGACAAACAATGAGAAAAGACAGGATGAGAGACAGATCATTTCTCTGTTTAAATCTATACTCAGATAATTTAAAAACCTACGAGGAACCATTAATGCTACATGTACAGTTAAAAAGCAGGATCTGCTTGCTACCCCCACTTCCCAGCTCAAGGGTCTGCTGCCAGCCAGCTGAGAAAGCTCTGCTGGGAAAGGGGGTGCAGCCCAGCTCATCCACTGGAGCCAGAAGTTTGGATCTAACCAGCATATTGAGAGCTTCCAGCACAGGAACTCAATGGAGAGGTTTTTTTCCTTCTCCTCTCTTTCGGCGCTTTGGCACACCACATTCCCTCTCCTCGGCCCCATAAGAACAGACGAGTGGTTGAGGAGGTCAGATATAGGCGCATAACTTCGCAGGTAAGAAATATATGGAGTTTGGGAGGTAGATTGCAATTGTTCTTAAGTGCAGGCAAAAGCTAACAGAAATGCTCAGAAAACCCAGCTGTCTGTCTCTACCAGTCTCTCTGCTCAAAATGTGATTCTCTATAATCATGTCATTCAAAGAGACTTTTGATAAGTACTGAGGAAAAGTGGCTTCCTTTGGTGAGGGGAGGAAAATGCCTGTTGCTGCAAGCTATCCATCATCTTTAAAAAGTCCAAGATGTATTAAAGCTCCCTAAATTTTTATTCCCAACAGTGCGAGATAAGATCAGTGTTTTCTTGACAGACACTCCTCCCATATCAAAATCTACTTCCCAGTACAGTGTTGCAGACATCCACCTGCCTGCTAGGTTGGATAATAAACAAATGCCCATCATGTCTTTATTTAAGAAAGATTTTCTTCTTGCTGGGGTTTGTTTTTTTTTTTCCTTGCACATTTGGGAAAAGATACCCTTCCCCCCAGCCAGGAAATAGCCATTTGGAGGTAAGACCTTACAACTGATGATCTTGAAAGTTTTCCCTCTCGCCATGCTGTTCTGCTCCTGCATTCCTGTGGTGCTAACAGATGAAGTTGTAAGCCTGCTCGCCTCCCTGCATCTAATCCTGATACTACTCAGCAGCAGGGAAGGTGGGCAAATGTTCACTAGCAGTTGTTGGCAAAGAAACACAGCAGGATTTAAACTGGATGACGCCACTGCATGTGTAAAACAACCATTTGAGCAAATGCTGCTATAGCAGCATCTTTAACCACTAAACCAGAATTTGCTGTTAACCTTTTTGCTTCCTTGCTAGCTGCACTGATGAGTTATGATTAATTGTAGTTATGTTTTTTTTTAAAAAAAACCCCAAGCTTATTGATAAAAAAATAAGATGTTTATAGCAGTTGCTTTGACACTTTCACATGCGACCATGCGACCACACTAACAAAAATAAATTGGAACAGCCAAATGGGAATAAGATTCTGCTGCATTCTGGTAAAATGTTCCATGTCATTATTCACAAGGTCATTTTTCCCATGATCTTCCTTCTCTTCCCTTCCAGCCTGCACAGCCTGGTCTTTAGTTGATGTGTCCCAACCCCAGATGTTTCACGGTTTAACCATAGTCATTTTATAGCATTCTAGGACTGATATGAATGAGGAGGACCATAACAGCAATTTGCCATGCTTATCCACTATTCAAAAGCTGTCACCTACTGTGCTATCAAAATAACTGGTCAACACCATTCCAATAACTGTTTTTCCCCAGGCTCTCAGGTTTCCTTGCTTCTGAGAGCCGTTCATTCAGACCGTAAGAGCTCCCTCTCCTTCCGACTGAGCTCCGTCACTCCTTAAGGTTACCAGTTTGGTATCTGAGGCATATAACTTGAAATAACTTGAAATATCAGCTAAGAACACACACAATGTTAGGATTGGGAATTAACTTTTTCCTGCCCTTGAAGGCGATGGGAAAAGATGCACCACATAGCCAACAACAATTCTTACCTGCTCAGCTACTGCAATTCATAAGGCCATGCTTAATTGAAGAAATTGCTGTTCAGGAATGCTGCTGCCTACCTGGTACATTTAACTGAAGCAGGGCCTTCCTATTAGGAAATGTATGCAAGAACATTTTATATGTGTATTATCTCCCCAGATCTCCTAGCTGTGCAGTAAGTCTGAAGCACAGGATGTTATCACATTTAGAACATGTGTGTTAGTGCTGGATCAAGTACCTTGAATAAGAGAAGGGTAGAAGCTTGGATAGTCAGTAAAACCCTACCAGGACCCTGGCCAAGAGTGCAGTACCCAGTGGCAGGCGAGGCAGGTCCCTCAGAAAATTCCCTTTCTAAAGGAAAGTTGTTTTAATCATTTCACTTCAACTGAGCCAATGACCTACAGGAGATGGAATATTGACCAGCTCTAGCCTTACAGGCTGAATAATCAGAGAGAGAGGATGCAGCAGGTCTATGACATCTTGGAGGGCAGCTCTTTGTAGAATTGCCATCATCTTTCCCACGTTGCCTGAATGTCAGCTGCCACTACCGAACCCGCAAAGCTACCAGATAGTGATAGTGGTTCACACTGGAGAGACACAGCTGTTGCAGAGTGAAGCACCATTACCCGTACCTGTACACAGAATAGAAAACACACACACACTCAAAGATTTATTCTCTTGGATGGGAGACATATGTAGGATAGTGGATTCTGCGAGGAAGCAGTGCAGGAAGAAACGTGCCTTTTGTGAAGGGACTTGGAAGCAGTACAATGAAACTTAGAAGGTTAGAACAGTGCAGCTGTGGACAGTTTTTCACTTTCATCTGGCAGAAACCATTTTTTTTTTTTCCCAGTGTTTTCTGAGATCAAAAAAGTTTTGGAGCAGAAAGATCAGAAGCAAAACTGATTTGGAAACAGCCAGTTGCTCCATTGGGACCTTGCAGAACATGAAACACTTTTTCCAGGGAGACCTTTGCACTGCGTTTTAGCTGTGCATCCAAGCCTATGTCGGCAAAGGATCAGAAGAACCATAACATTTCAAAATTGCATCCCTTACATGGTGACAAGCTGGGAAAATACTTGTTGAGCAACGAACTACATTCTCCTGCTCTATCTGCACTACCTGGCATTGCGTGAATCTCAGCTGGGCAAAACAGGCCTCAGAACCGAACCTCAAGCCCCCCCAAAATACAAGACCTATTCCCCAATCACAAGGAATTTGCTTAAATAAAAATTTGTATTTGGCTTAGGATTTTTGAGCTTTATGGTTCAAATCTGTTCTCTCACTATAACTCTGAGAAGCTTGTATTTATTTTCTTAAGTTCAATTCTCATGACTTTGAAAGCTTTCTAAAGGTCAAAGGGAGAGAAGTACCAGACATTGCCACAACTGCCTGCAGTGTAATGCAATCATTTCGTAATGCTTTAAAGCTTTCCAAAAAATCATCTCAATTCTTTCTCCTCATCTTACAGAACGTGGCTAAAGGTGTGGGTTAGGTTTCAGAGAGAACAGAAGGTGAGACGAACCCTTTGCCATTAGACACGGTGCAGGCTCCCACTGATGTGATGAAGGAGCTGAAGCCCTATCTGAGCTCCTGCCTCTAGGGCAGCATCCACTCTTGGACACAGTTATTGTGCATTGGGGCAGGTTCTTTAGCCCTGTATTTATTTAATCTTCGTGAAGATAAAGAGGGATGTTCCACTGAGAGCTCTTTTGTCTCACGCTGTATCAGTTCAATAGGAGAGAGAGCAGATATAAAGCCACAAGCAACCGTTTGTGTATCTTGTAAGTCTCCTAAAGCCTTGTCATCATATGCTGTATTATGTTGTCTTTTCTACTGAGTGACCATTGCTCTATTGTACAATATCTGCCTTTTTGTGACTTGATGAACCACATTGTAAAAGGCAGAAATCAATACCAGAAACCAAAACCACTGAGGGAAAAATGTTTTCCTGCAGCACCATCTTGTGGTCCCTGATTATAGTACTGCAGGTGGCTCTCCCTCTCCTGGAAGGTGGAAGGAAGTCGCTCTGCAGACTTGGGAACCACACCCAGCCCTGAGCAGCTTCTTTTGCTAGCCCCAAAGGCACTGTGAGGATGCTTGTGCCTCCTTCTAGCCGACCTGGGCCCGAATCGAGCTCTTTGAAGGGATAGAAAGGACAAAGGAAAATAGAGATTGTCTCAGCAACGTGCAGCTTGGTTCACAAGATACACATCGGCAGTTTAGGCACTGGGGATAAGGCATGTTCCAGGTAGGTCTGGGGTAACCCCGGGTCGAAATTGTTCTGTAGTATGTTAAGGTCCAGGAGTACAAAATCAAACAAAAAATTATCATCAAAGGGATCTGAATATTTACTAGTGGAATTCAGCAGCCAATCAGCTGATCAAAACATCCACGTTTATATGACAAGATCAGTACAGTTAGCATCACCCACAGGCTTGTGAATATCTGTGATTTGACCCTCAGGTGATCATCTTGACCTTCAATAATAATGAAACAGCCATTTTAGGCACAGATAGCAGTTATTTATGCAATACCCACACTTGACAGCTGTTGATTCAATGAACTGCCAAGCTACTACAGAAATTAAAATTTTAAATCAGAGCTTTTGTTTTCTCCATCTGAAAAGCAAAGCTTCCAGCTTGTTACATTATCTTTACAATGAAGCTGCTACATGGAAAAGGGACTGGGCCGAGTCCACACACTATGCTCTTGACTCTTGTCCCACAAGCAGGAATATAACCCTTGCTGTGTCTTTTCCATCTCACCTCCTCCTCTTACAGTGCATACATTTTGCTTATGCTCATCTTGTGCCAGTGCTGCTAGATACAGTTAATGCAGATGCACTGATCGCTTACTGTTGAATTCAGCTGGTTTATCCGTATGTGTCCCTTTGTCAGAATGTTATGTAACATTAAAAGCAATTATGCTGTTAATGACATGGGAACAGAAGGAATTTATTACCCTTCAAATCAAAATCATGAAGCACCATACAAAAGCCTTTCTCCAGAGCACAGCTCTCTCTCCATAACCACCATCAGCCAGAAGGATCTGTGTGGTTTGTCACACGCACGTTTCAGCTGCGACAGTGCCCCCGAATTCATCTAGCAGGAAACTGTTTTTATCTTTGTCAAAAGGTATATATACATACTTCACTGTTGCTAAAAATAATATCAAGAAACAGCAAATACATATAAGATTTGGAAAGCAAGCAGAGCCTTTTTCAGTCTCCATTATTCTGCTGCTCCACATCAAAACCATCGTAATACTTTTGCTTACAGAATCATAACCAAATCATCTGCAATACAATTCTACTGGCAATGGTTGCAATATCAGGCTTTAAAGCTCCTGCATATAGTTATGTCTGACCATCAGTAAGTACTCCAACAATTTCATGAGATTGCCTATATGCATATTCCACCCCTACTACACTTGGATTTTAAGTAATGCCTTTTTTAGGTCTGATAAACTAAGAAAAATGTATTAAATGGGGAACCTGAAAGCACACAGAGTTTCTTGGAACCACTCAAAATATTTATTCTCTCTCCAGCTTAGGAGAAAAGCTCCATTCCTCCCAGCTGTAGCTCTTGGAAATCCTGCTATGTGGACTTCCCAGAACCAAATTAAAATGACCAGTGATTGAATTATTATGAGTGATACTGATTTATATTGACATTCTTTTAGGTGCTCACTCTTAATTTGCACTCAGATGCTGAAAACTGCTACACGTTTGTTTCTTTTATTTTTGTTAGACTACAGAGAAACCAAAAGAAATTGCATTTTGGAATCACCTACCTTGGGAGACAGGTCATCCAAACATAAAGAAAGTTCCATGGTGCAGTGATATCACATGGAAAGAAACAATGCCAGAGAAAACACAACCACTGTTTCCTCAAGTACTTTGTTTTTTTGCCAAGCATCTCCTTAAAGCAACTGCCCAACAACAGATTTCCCAAATCCTCTGCAGCCTGGTCAGGAATTAGCCATTCTCCTCAGTAAGAGCAGCACAACTGTGCTATGGTGCCATCCAACACCAAAACAGAGTAAACTCGCCACTTACTACCAATTTAACGAGTGACAACACTCTCTTCTTAGTCCAGATAATATTCTAAGACTGACCTCTAAACGGAGACAAGCACTTACCTGGTATCTTTATATCCCTCCACAGGGACGCTATATTAATAAGAGAAGACTGGCTTTATCCATCAGGAGGTTGCTATGAGCAGTTTTGCCTTTCAGTGTTACTAACATTTTAGTACAGGAGATATGGAATGAGCATGAAGAACTAGAAATGAAGACCCATTACAAAATCAATTGCATTATCAAGGGTTGACAACATTGTATTTCTTTGATACTAAAATAAAACATCTCATTTTCTAGGGCATACTCCAGTAATCCTCGTGTCCTTCTTCTTGAGATCTTCAAGATCAGGCAGATCTTCCTCTACATCAAAGGGAAAAAAAAAATACTGAACATCAGTATAACTGGATTTAGGGACACTTTTACATTTTGGCCAAATCAATACTCTCCCTGAAATATTTCCTTACTGTCTAGTGACCTCAATGCCTGAATGACACTTTTTTATCTCATTGTCACCTTTAGTAGGCTACAGTTTGGCATGCTTATGTGGAGTAAATAGCATTTCACTCTCAGATTACATTTATTTCAGTAGTCAACTGCTCTTCAGCATTGAGAGAGAATGCTAGGATGCGGAGCTATGTGAACATGTCAGCTGTAAAACACCCCGTCCATACAGGACAGACTTCTCAGTGCCTGTAAATGGATCTGCATCTCTCAAAAGTAGCAAAACCTCACTTTGCTTTTCCACTTTGCCATGCAACACTGCTTGCACACGGGATAAGGAACACTGAAAAGGCAGAGGACTTAAACCTAGGCTGTAATACTGTCTGTGGCTTGCTCTGCTGTCATTTAGCATTCCAGGACAGCAATCAAACTCCTGCAGACTCATTACTTACTTACAAAAGAAACTGAAGGTGATCCCTGATAAAGAGTGCTTTTTTGACAAAAATCTACTGGACTGAGAAACAACAGGGATTTAGTACCGCATACGTTTAGTATTCTGTACAGAACTGATATAAGATAACAATCCTAAACTGAGAGAACAAAATAATATGTCAAGGTTAGTCTACCTTTTTTGTCCTTGTTGTCCTTAGAGTCTTTCTCTAGTCAATTCAGTAAAGGGCTGTAAACGTCTTCACTACGTGCTCTTCTCTTCCCCACAATTCGCTGTATTTCCTTGTTTACTCTTCGTAAAGGATCGAAACATGGGCTGCAACATATTAAAACTACAGCTGAAACTGGCTGACTACCAAATAAGGAATTTAGAGAAGATCACCTAGACTTTAGCTATGACATCTTAGCCCCGGTGGAAAAAACCGCAAAGCTACAGTTGATTTCAGGGGCCATCACAAGATTTCATCACTAGAACATAGACAGATTAAGGCTATGAAAAGCATTGCAACAAGCTTTTCCCATCTCTTACATTTTCTTCACGAATTTCAGCTCACCTTCTGATTCATGGAATGCAACCATGACCAGAAATGTCCCCAGTAACTAGTCCAACCAAGTTCTATGGTCTGCTTCCCACAGCTGCACTAGGAATCCAGCAGGAGAAAACGAAGACTTTTCTAATTCTTACTCTATTTTTAAAATTTACACAGTATTATTCCAATATAGCACTAGTTAAGTGCACCTGCATTTTCCTAACCTTTAGTGTCTTAACCTACCCATCATTGTAAGTGGTTGTTGATGAAGACCAACAAAACTGAGAGACATAAAACAGGATAACACAGAGATGGCCATAGCAGAAGCATCAGAGAACCCAACTCAAGAAGAGAGATATTATGTTGACAGCACACAAGAGAAACTGTCAATTACCAGTTTCACTGGTTTTCGTGGTTCAAAACCACCACACCAGGGAACAGGCACATGTAGATTCTGCTTCCTGCAGGAAAAATACCATTGGAAGGAGGAAAATACACAGTTCGTCAGTGGGGGTGCAGATGGAACTGACCAGGGAAATTACTAGTGCTGGTTAAGTGTGACAAGGGGAGGAGTACTCAGCTCCCTCTATCAATTTTTCAGGAAATCCATGTTCTTAGTCTGGCCACGTTACAGAATTACCTCTGCTGTCCTAGTCCTCGGCATCTCTTGGCAAACAGCCACATCTGGCTACATAGCACAAGTGGCTGTAAAAGCTTTCCAGGGCCAGTCACCAGGTTTGGTGTCTCTCTCTCTCTCTTTTTTTAAATATAAATACAGATTCCTACGGGAAACTTTGGAATTTGCTCTAGAAGAGCCTGTGGAACTAATCAACTATCCCAAATTTCGTCAGCAAAAGCCCTCTTTTTTGATAACTCTAGAGAACAATTTTTACTTCTGTGCACATCCATTGCAGTACAGTTTTTGGCATTGTACATTGTACCTCTCAACAATCACCATACAATGCTAAAAACAAAAGAATTTCCATCCAGAGAGAAGGTTTTAGGCTTTTCAAAGCCATATCCTCTATCAACTGTCTCTAAAATTGGTAAAACTCAAAGTTACAATGTTATAGGATTGCTCCTTTCCTAGAACTCAAATATATGATGTTGGAAATTAAAACCATTTAGCATCTGGTTAATCACTGCACTAAAAAACAATGCAAAAAACAAGTCACAGCAGAACAGCAATATTCCTAGTTTCACTGGCTGTGAAAAAAACACAGAAATGATCATTTAGACATTAATGTGCATTCTCTCAAAATGAACACATATTAATTCATTTTTGAGAAAATTTATGGTAATTTCATGTTAATTCTTTGCCTCCTGTTTTCAGAGTCACTGATGACTCAGTGCAGCTATCTGTATGCTGAACATCAGCTGTTGAGCAGAGTGTAAGATGTAATGTGGAGATTTTCACAGCAGGTTTTGTCTAAATGTGGAACTCCATAGCAAATAGCCATCTGCTAAGCAGCCGCATTAGTAGAGTCTATGTGTGTGTGTACGTGCATGTACACGATCCCACACAGAATACTAATATCTTAGTAAAGCAAAAGTTTAATACTTGGGGGAAAAAAAAGTCTTCACAAAAAAAGACAATTCTGTCATATTAACCAAGCTATAGCATTAGCCATTCAATATGAACTGCCACCTTAGCAGAATAAAGCACAGTCACGTTAATACATTCCATCTTTGTTTGATGGTTTTGATGCTGTGGAGCTTACATTTCGCCATTATCACAAGAACATACACAGATGCCAAAACTCTTCACACTATCAAACACTAAAGCACTTGCATAGCACTCACAGGGTGTAATGTGCCCTGTGTTAAAAAAACCACACAGCACAGTAGAAGCATTGGAGATAATTAATTCACTTTTTTCCCCAAGCACATGCCCAGCCCATCTCTTACCCTATTCAGGACTACTCCTTTGTTTTTTCCTTCTGTGTCTTACTGCATAACTCTAGGTCTAGCCCACACAGACACATTTCTACTTGTTCTCCTTCACAAACTGCTTTTTTCCTCATTCATTTCTTCCCTATTATCTTT